>NC_140597.1:5799019-6099019 GCF_057381915.1 Diplotaxodon limnothrissa | reverse complement strand
GTCAACACAACACAAATGTCTACTCACAAGGTAGTAAATCTACAGTTAAAATATTAATTTTACACTAAATTCTGTAAAAAGAATAATTTTATAACTTTTAATCTAAACAAAAGTAAATAAAACCAAATAAAGCCAAGACATACAGAATGTATGAAGAATATAACAAAGTGGATGGTTTGGTTACATGCTCAAACATAACATGTTACTAACTAATGCTCTCCATCCTCGTCATCCACTTTTGATTTGAGAATCTATGCTACAGTGCTTTACGCTGGACCTCTAAGTTATAAACCCAACAATATTACAACCCCTAATCCTATATTGCTAGCAGAGCTAAAAATACACTTGGTTGATGAATACTTTGAAGCTCTAAAATAATTTTTTTCTCATTTTTAGGTAGTTCTGGTGGAATATCACTTATCATTTACTTATACTTACAGCATAAATTTTCTTAAATTAACGCAATATGGAAGTTGTGGATTTTTCTGACTTACCTAGGAGAGATGTCACAGCCTTGTCGCATAAAGGCTCCAAGGGAGAACCACAGGCTGTTGAATATGCCAAACTCATTAGTAGACTCATTGGTCTGGATCTGCCCGTCCTCATACTCCTCAGTGTGCCACTCGTAGGGGCTGAAGCGGCTGACGAGGAACAGCACCACGCTGACACCAATGTAAGCAAAAACTATACACATCCAAATCTCATAAGCCAGTGGATCCAAGAAAGAGAAAACTCCAGGCTTGGATTTCTGAGGCTTCTTGATCATGATGGAAATGCCCAGTGACATGAAAGGCTTGGAGAAGTCAATCACTTCCTCTCGCACCAATGTGATGGTCAGAGGAGCCACTGCGATGTCTGCTTTCTATCAAACCAGAAGGCAAAGAAAAAAAAGGCAAAAAAAGGTTTAAGAAATACCACTTGAGATTACAGGGGCTCTCAATCAAAGCTATCTCATTGAAAACCTTTAAAGCATGCATTCGAATGAGTAGATCAACTCACCCCATATACCAACTCTCCAACCATCCCATTCCAGATTTTGGTCTCTGCATCTCTTGCTCCATATTTTCCATCCCCCACTATTTTCAGTTGATATTTGAAGCCACAGTGCTTCGCTATCTCAGCAGCAAGATCTACACAGTAACCCTCGTAGCGCTCATTGTCTACAAAAAGGTCAGCGTTCTTTTTCAGCATTACATACGGAGCTTCCTGAAGGACAGGAAAAAAGAGCAGCACACATGAATTCAGCACATATGAATTACCTTGTGAAACACAGTATAGCCTTGTAGCGTGAAATCAGTGATCTGGTGTTATTCTACATATATTTAACTACATATATTTAACAAAAACAAGGAAAAAAAACCAACACTTTTCTCCGTAAAGGGAAAAGTGTCTAAATTAAAGTGTTAAGACATCTATTCATAAAATAAGGTACCCAGTGGTCCAAGAACGGAGACACTAAAACCACAATTAAAAGTACGCAATTAGTTATGGACTCATTATTAAACATACCAAAATGGTGGTCACAATAACGGTCTTGTTTTCCATTCCTGTTGTGTCATTTGTAAAGACATCTGATTTGGTGACAGCCATTTTATCCATTTCATTCCAGTATCCAATCTGTTGGAAAAAATAAGCAATAAATTCAAGAAAAAGTAAGTGCTGCTTTAATGGACAGCTTGAGCCTTGAATTCAAACTATATAGTCTCAAAAATTTTCCAAACGCTCAAATCTTGTATAGATATTCATCTTCTATTCAAATTGGATATCAAGAGACTTACTTTTACAGGACCATTACTCTTTAATTCCATTATATTCACTGAGTAATTGACTCTCTTGCCATGCTGGTCAAATTGGATGTTTCCTGTCAGTCCGTCCACTCGAACCTTGGAAACACAAGATCAGACGTGTGTAAGACTGATTTGACATGAATAAATCTGTGTGACGAGCAAACAGTGGTAGTGGGCTTATGTGGAAGGCAATAATTAAAAACATGGAAGCTATCATTGTTGTTCTTATTAATTATGATCAGTCAAGTAACACCATTCACCATTCATTTGCAGGTTAAAAGTTGAGATTTTCAAAGTTAAATTAATTCTTGATGTTGTCTGGGTCATGCAAATGCAGTTTTGTCAGGATGAATAGGTAATAAATGTCTCATAAATCCTTTCAGGGCTTAATCCGTAAATAGCTGCCAATTTGAACAACAAGGATGAAATGCTCTTTGCTAAGTCATCAGGAGACGATTGGGACAGTTTCAGAGAAGTAAAATACTAATGTGCTAATAAGGATCTTTTTTACGTGTCTTTTTACTTGTCTGAAGTAATACAGTCCTCAAAAACATATTCACCCAGAGTTTCATTGCCCAAAAATCAGTGCATTGTGATGTTGTCACGACCTCATCCAAGTTCCCTAAAGTGACATCCATTTGGATCGGTTAAGTGAGAAGTGTTCTTTGCTCTTTGTTTCCTATGACTCCCCTCTTCTTGAGTGTTTTACCATGATACCTAATGACTTCAAATACTTCTTTGTGCTGAGCTACGAGGCAGCAGAAAGTCTGAATGAACCCAGTGGTGTCCAGATTGAAGAGCATAAACTCAGCATGTATTCAGAGAACATTCATTAACCAAAGGAACTAAAGTAGAAAGAATGGGAAGGATCCTCTTGATTTTTTTCAGGGAAAATCAGCATTTCTAAAATGCATTTGGTGGAGTGGATCTCTTAACTTCACAACATGGAAACTCAGATTTTCGACATACATCCTCTCATTTAGTTGACAAACTTGAAAAATCACCAAAGTTTAAGTTCCATTTTCAGTTGGCAAGTCACTGTATTGCATGAAAGCTGTTACATAGGTCTAGACTTGAGTGCTGATGTGGTACTAGTTGTTTCCTATATGGATGGCACGTCAGTACACTGCATACTATACTCACAATGTAAAATCCATATTAGATGTTACATAGTCTGTAACAGTGTTCAATCAAACTCACAGGTTATTTGTTTAGTTAAGTTGATTTGAGACCAAGAAGAAACCTCTTTAACTGCAGAAGAAGATGGATGGATGGAAAAACTAAAAATGAAAAACAAATTGAAACGTCCTTTCAAAAAGAGATGAGGGGGGGAAAAAAACAAACTTGTCACACACTGTGTTAATACTGTGATATTCATCTAGCCGTAGAACCCCCCTTTGGGAAAATATTAAAGTTAAAATATTAGGTAAAAATAGGTAGCATAATATAAAGTTTGATTCTCTCTCACTTTCACCTCACTTTGGGGGACATTTGAAGGTAAGAGCCATGTGATCTTGGGAAACTAAACATCACTGATCAGGTTTTGAGAGCAACATAAATTGATTTGGAAGAGATCCAACACCCTTGGATCGGCTTATCTTCTGACATGTTTGATCACAACCCAGGACAGCATCTCTCTGTCTTCATGGGGTGGTTAAAGGCAGCTAATCTTGATCTTTTATAAGTGTATCCTGACTTCCAGGGTGCCAGACAAAAAAACATCAAAGGCAAGAACTGATCAATTTTGGAAAAGCTTTCTGAGACATTTCCAACTGATACCTTTATCATTAAAAGAATCTCATCCTAGAAGCTGTTTTGGACACTTTTTTCTGCTCTGCATTAAGAAAGAGTGTAGATGGACAAATCAGTGTGGTACAGATAAAGACATAAAAAGAAAAGAAAAAAACATTTGAGAACCGTGTTACTGATCTTTCAGAAACTCAACATGATAACCATGAATAACTGATGCAGCATCATAGTTTACCATCAAATTAATCTCTATTTAGTGTGTTTCTTCTTCTTCTGAGAGCATATTTCTCTGTGTACATATGCACTGTAAAAATCAATCTTTGACAAGTACTTTCTACCTCGATGCGTTTTAAAATGCTATTCTTTTAATGTGTCTACTGTTACCACTGCAATGAATCCTCACCAGCAAAAGAGGTGAGTTACCTGTTTCAGTGCTCGCTCAATCTCCACACCCTGAGCCCATGGCACAGCAGGATTAGCCAAGCAGTCACCAGTGTTGGCCCTCCTGGTAAAGTCAATGCGTTGTTTATGAAGGTATCGAAAAGCTTCTGTCATCACCTGAACGGCGTCATAGGTCAGCGCAGATGTATACTATGGCAGAAAATTGGAGGAGATTATACATGAATTATATATTATATATAGATGAATAATGAAGGACTGTATTGCCATCTGGTTAAACATAATATAACTAGTTGACAAAAAAAGGCTTTAACTGTAAGCTCCGTATTCACACATTGAATAAATATAGTTGATCAAATAAATAAATGATATTTATCTGACATTCTGCACTAGATTACACAGTGCATTATGCTTTATCCACTGTCTTTCCCTAATTAGACAGCATATGATATATCATATGTTTGATGCTGGTGCTTTCTTTGTTTATGTATTTTTGTAGAGCAGTTTTGTTGTTTTGTAAATGTCAAAACTTGAGTGAGTGCTTTTTTTTAATCAGTGTGGCCTTAAAAACAGCTTGAACTTTCCCAGTTACAAAAAAACGAAGGCTACTTTTGGCAATGACTATGCAGCTCTGGTTATATTTTAATGTAAATTTATCTGATTTGTGTGTTTGCCAAAACTGAACATGCCATTCCAATTTCCAAAAAGCTGACTTCATGTGGGCTGGTATAGTAGAGTAAACTAAACAGAATAATCATTGATGATTTCAGTATTATATCGCCTCATATGTGCATGTTAAAACTCACCCTTATTTTACTGTCAGCTCCAGGATATTCTTTTTCTTCTAGTGCCTCCCATCGCTGATCAAATTTGGAAACCAAGGGATCATCAAAATCAACAATCTGAAAGCCTGAAACATTTGCTCCACCATACTGAATTTTGGACAGGTCTCCATCAATGAAACCCTAAAAAAACAGATCAAAATGAATTATTCCATCAATTAATACACTTATAAAGTCATTCTTTAAAGAAAAAGTTGTAAATGTTGTTTACACTCACCAGATTGGCTATAATGTAGTGGTAGCCTTTAACATGTCTGCCAATTGTGATGACCTACATTGTTGTGAAACACATGTGCATTAAAACAACATATAGGACACCTCGTGAAGGAAAAAGCAATTCTTAGTTGACAAAAACAGCTTAATAAAATGCTTGATTGAAGTTCCTCTTGTATGCCATTTTACACTGTTTGACAACTACACTTATAAGAAAGTACAATCTAAATCTGCCACATATTTATTCAGACATTATTAATTTGTTTCAATCAACCCTCACATGTCTGACAGTCTTGGCCGTTATCACTTTAAAAAACATTGTCACTTATAGTCGCAGCTATTGCTAGACAGAGATATCAAGTTCTGACGCCAGTTTTCTTATCAGAAAAGACAAAAGCAAAAAACTAACATATCTCAACCAGACCCCTTTTCAGTACCTCATATAAATGGCACACCTGAAACTAATCCCGCTGCTTGACTGACACCTTCGTTTGTCAGGGCTGCTACTTGATGCAGATTTGAATAATAACGTCTTGCATCTCCTATGTAAATGTCTTTGACATAAAGCAAGAAACTTCCACCTCGACAGTCTCTGTTTTTCCCTGATAAAGAGGCAACGAGGCTGTAGACATTGATTTCAGTCAGCATTTGGTTAAACAGACGTCTGCATGCTTTAAATGCTAATCAATATGCCTCCCTCGTGAGAAAAAGGTTAAGTAAAAATAGTCTGCTTATGTGCATTTGTTTTCCCTTTAATTGCAGTTTTGTTTACAGCCTAAATGAACAATTAGCATAATTGTTATGGTGCCTTTCTACATCTGCTGGACTGCATGGTCCATGTGACAAGGCTACTTTTGTAAGTGCTTTGTCAGATACACGTATTTCAACTGGATCTTACTTTTCTCCTACAGGAGTAATTAAAGGACAACAAGGTTGTTAGCATTTCCTGCACCCCCCTTTTTTAATCACCACAGATCCATTCCCAGTGCTATTTACACTTCCCAGTAGAGTTTTTACATATTTGGACTCTATTAGTTCTAATATCATGTATAATTTAAGCACGAAATAGTAAAAACATTTGTTTTTTGCTTTCAATGTTTTGCAAACGTACATTTTTTTTAGCTTTCTTTACAAACAACAAGCCACTGATCATTATACCGATGGAGCCTACTGCATGTAATTACTTTACCCAGAAATTACTTACGAGAAAGACTACCAAATAATAATAATAATAATAATAATAATAATAATCTACAATGTACCTGTTCCATAATGTCCTTCACTTTATCCTGTTCACAGTCCAGTATCACCCTCCTCTCTTTTTTGTTCTCCAGATCTTGGAACAGTGAGCGGTAGGCCTCATCCTTTCTCTCATCTTTAAGGTTTCCCACATTAATGGCAGTTACCTGCCACTTTTTCTCTGCTGCGGTGTCCAGAACAATTTGCAGTGTTGTCAGGCCTGAAGAAAAGATTGACACAGAGTTAAAATATTAATCATGTTGTGTCTCTTTATGCTTAACATATGCATATGTTTTATAATGGTTTTAAATTATTAACTGCACATTCTCTTTAGTCCCCGAGATATTTTTGGCCCTATGGCATTTTAATGGCTCAATGCAGTAATCATGATATGCAGATTTCAAACCTCAAATTTCAAGAAGTCACAGCAAGCACGCGAAAATAAAAATGTGGGACGCAGAAAAACAAAAAAGAAATGCAAGAGCCTAGCAGAAGCAGACATAGTTTGAAGAAAAAAAATAGACCAGCAGACAAGACCCGTTCAAAAACATTCTCATCTGCTTGTTGAAGCCCAGTGAAGGTTTTACAGCGACTCAGTGCCTTATGTAAAGAGCTCATCAAGATGAGTCACAGGTATTCTGGCATGAACCTGACCAACATGTGGGAGGAAAGTGGGTCTAACAATACACTTGACTGCATCAATACCAACATTTCATATTTCATTTCTGCTCTATTACTGTATGTTTTAAAGGAGTAATTGAGTATTTTGCTTATTTTTTTCACAGTACAATCTATCCTGAACGTCCACTCATAGTCTTTGTCTGATATTTTGAATTGCAAGACCTTCAGAAAACCTTGAAAAATAAGTGTCTTCAGCAAAATCTCTTACAGTATGTGATCACTTATTTTGACCGTACTGTTTATTCCAATATGTAATATAAACAAAATGTTCAGTGAATAACTGACACAGCTGGTGCAGTTAGCTGTAGCACTGGTCAGTCAGTGTGATGTGTAGTGTGGTGAAGGCAAAGATATCATGTCTGTTTCAGATTATATTCGCATCATCCTCTCTGTCTGGTTTCACTGTTGAATCTTTGCTGTTATTGATTGCTGGTCTGCTGAGGGCAGTTAGAAAGCGGTTTAATGAAAAGGTTGAGTGTTTCATTCTGACTTGCCGGTGAATTACAGATGTAATCAATTTCATGCGACGCGGCTTTGATTTTATATGAGGAAAATGGAGACTTGCAGTTTTATCTGAATGAACTATTCATCATAGTTGCATTAAGGTCAAAGTAGTGGTTAAATGTGTTTTATTGATACTTAAGAAATTAGATAAATGAAATGAAATTTAAGTTCTGAGTAATATGCAGTGAAAATAATTAAACAACAAAGGCAAAATGCTAGTTAGCATTGGCTGAAGTCAAATATAATCTAGATAGTGCATCTCTGTGGACTGTACTTATAGTCAGTAGCTGCTCTGTTGGGCACACCTTACTAATAAAACCTTTTGCATCCACAACTGCCTTATTTCTTTGTTGCATAGATTCAACAAGTTGCTGAAAACCATTCTCAGAGATGTTGGTCCATGTTTACATGATGGCATCATGCACGTCCTGCATCTTTGTCAGATGAACATCCATATTGGATTGAAACTGTGGCCCTTTGAGTACAGTGATTTCATTGTCATGTTTGAGAAACAAGAGTGAAATTATCTTAGCTTTGTGAAATCGTGTGTTATCCTACTGGAAGCAACTATCACAAGATGGGTACACTATGGTCATAAAGACATGGACATGTGCGCAACAATACTCAGGTAGGTTATGCATTTTAAACAATCAGTTAGTAACAAAAACCCCAAAGCTTGCCAAAAAAGTATACCCTGCACCACTGTAGCGTCTTTTTTCTATTCTAAGCTGGCAGAAATGGTCTTCTGTTGTGATCTTCTGCTACTGTAGCCATGTGCTTCAATGTTTAATATATTTTGTATTCAAAGATGCTTTTTCTGCACACCTTGTATGTAAGCGGTTATTTGAGCTGCTGTTGGTATCAGCATGTAGAAAGCAGGCCATTCTCCCCTGACCTCTGGCATCAACAAAGCATTTATGCCTAGAAAAATCCCAGTAGACCAGCGGTTTCTGGAAGACTCAGACCAACATGTGACATCAACAAATGTCCCGCATTCAAAGTCAATTTTATCACCTTTTCTGTGGCCATCAAATTAGCTGATGAAACATTTGCATTAATAAGTAATTAAATGTATTAAAATATATTGTCCACCCCAGTGTACCCTTTAACTTTATAACTAGATCACATCCCACCCTACACTCTTTTTACCTGAAAGACTATATCACCATGTAATACTAGTTTGTTCCTGTGTATTTAGTGTTAAAATATATACCGTATTTAGTATTTTGCTTTTGTTACAAGTTCAATGACATTTGTAAATGTAATTATTTCATAAAAAAGGACATCATTGATTTTGTTACATTCACTTTAAGTCATTCAATGTTGTATATAATGTAAGAATATATGTGACTTTTTCGGTTATATAATATTTTATAATTATTCACAAACCCATGATTTTGCACGTTTTGCAATGAACAACAAATACCTCTTTCAGTGGTCTAAAGCAGCACTTAAGTTAAATGTTTCCTTTACTACCTTTTACATTTGACAATTTTTTTATTATATTGAATCATGACTCCAAATACATGAGAACATGTACAATACGATGTAAAATGTTTAATTAAGGGTCAAATAGGCTCAGATTAAATAGAGGATATTGATTCGATTCCTACAAATTCATCCTCACATTAGCTATAATCTGTTTAACAAATTGTGTTCCCATATATCTACTGTGCTGAAAGTCCAACATCCTTCCCCAGAGTGAACCTGTTATTCTTTGCTTAATGCCTATTGAAGCACCACTTAAATCAATTGCAAGTGTTTAAAGGCTTTGTTTTAGGAAGAAATAGCAGGGGTTGTGATTGCCTACAGGTCTGCTATAACAGAACTTGAATCTGCAAATTTTTTATTTGGGTTTATTTTTTGTTTATTTTAATCTAGATTCAAACATGTAAATGTTTGAATGATGTTTAGATAAAAGTATGGAAATTATAAAAAAAAACCCCAGACTGGTACAATTGTAATATTTGACAGCAGAAATAGCTATTTTAGTGCTTATCACTGCTGTAGACAGCGCTTTTATTTGACCTTGATTAATTAAGCATAAAGTCTCCAAGCACGAGTATGTGACCTTATTTAGACAACAGTGGATTTCTAATATATTAGCAAATGCTGGCATGCTTAGTGCTGGGAAGGTTACTTTTAAAATGTATTCCACTACAGATTACAGAATACATGCCCCAAAATGTATTTTGTAACGTATTCCGTTACGTTACTCGATGAGAGTAACGTATTCTGAATACTTTGGATTACTTAATATATTATCATGCTGTTTACAACTACATGAATGTACTATTGCTGTGTGATTTATTACTGTTACTGAAGGTCCGCGGCTCCGAACCGTAGTAAAGGGACCTCTGGCTAATACTTCAGGTTCAGTGTCGGGCTAGTAGCCGAAAAATAGCTTTACTTTGTTGTCTGGGTCAAGTTTGAGACAGAGAGAGGCGTTGAAAGGCTGCTCCAACGGAACTTATTGTTTCGGAGGAAAACACGAACACTGTGTACAGTCGAGTCTTAATAGCTTACTTACAACTGGGCTCGTCAGGCACTCTTCTTGGCTGCAGTGGTTATTATTATATTTACATGCTTCCAGCTCCCGTTTCTACTCGATGACAGCTCATACTTTTCCACTCACCTTTTTCTCCCTCCCTCGCTCACAGATACATAATGGGTATGGCAGTCCATTCTCCCTGCAGCACGGACTACACTGCCCATGAGGCTACATTCTTTAGGGCTGTAGAAAACATGGACGACGCGACAGCTCCCCAAAAATGAATGCCAAAACGTCTCTATTGCCCCCTGGTGTCTGGCTGCAGTATATGTCATAAACCCCGCCTCCTCCATGTTAGCGAATGGGACTGGGGTCAGACTAAAATAAATTAATTCCCCTCAGATAAATTTTTTCCAAAGATTCTTTCTTTTGTCATCAATAGTTCTCATTATGGTGATTTATGTCCAAGGGGTCTCCTTTCCCATAAGTTTGATTCTAATTCCTACCGCGGTGATGTTAAATTGGGGTGTAATGTCATCATAACAGCTTTGACTGACAACTGCAGTCACCGAGAAACTTGTAACGGACTTAGTTAGCAAATTGCATCCATAGACTGTGTAGGTTAACTGCCAAGGCAATTAGACCTGCTAATTAGTGTTAGCCGATCACACAGTTTACTATTGATAAGCACCTAAATTGAAAAGACTGGGCATCGTTTGAGCTTTTTTGGCCTCCTTTTAAATGTACAGGTTGGCCAATCAGAGAGAATGTCCTCAACATTTGCAACAGGGAAGATGTCCCAAGCAAATATTTCCACTTCCTGCTATAAAGCTGAAGTTGCGGTAAGGGAGACCCTTTAGACAAACTTTTTGGAGATGGAAGAAAAAACAAAAGAAAATATGACTAAGTTTTTGTTAGTAATGGTAACTGTACCGTTTTGCTGTAACTGTAACTGCTGTTGGTGTAACCCCACACCCCACGCATGGCACGCAGGATGGGCATCAACCGTGAACCAGTGAATTAGATAAGCACAAGAAAATGGATGAAAGGATAAATGGAGCCCACTGCAAAGTAGTCACATTTTTATCACGTTAGAAAAGATCAGTTGCAGCTCCACTTTTTGAGATATTTATCAGTTGTTTACCAAAAATAGGTTCCCAGTACCTGACCTACACCATAATATTGGTCTTCTCTTTAACCTACTCTTTAATCTATCTTGATCCATTGTTTAAACAAAGTTACTGGCCATAGCTGACAAGGTATTTGCTGGTTCATGCATTAGCCTCAGTGTTCTAATAGAATTCATCATAACCAGTAACAACTCCATTGCTTCCTTTCTTTCGACTCCCTGAGAAACACCCCCACACATCCTTGCATCATTTACCAACAAGCTTAGTCACTTACAGTCTCTCTCTTTCCTCTTCTCTCTACACTTTGGGTTGCCATGGGAATGAGTGGATCACACTGACCTAATTAGACAGCCATGCAATGATGAAATATGCACAACAGGCCCCTTAGTGCCACAGCGGACGTACAGTAAGGACAGCAGGTCACTCCTAGCATTAGCATGGGGACACTGTGAAACAGCTGGTGCTTCTGATTTTAGAGAGGAACAGTATTTGATTCTGCTGTCAGTCAGAAAGGCTGACTGGTAAGACTTAGCATGCTGGCAAAAGGAAGAAAAGCATAGCAAACACAAGAGATGATTTGTAAAGCAGACAGGACAAATGGGAGGATAACGTTAGTGTATAAAGAGCAGGCAGGATATGTCTTGGATGGGAAAAGGTGCAATGGGAGACTTTAAGAGATGTAACACTATAGAAAGTTAAAGGTAATACAGAGCAGAAATGCTCTAAAACCTTCCTAATCCATCCACTGTGTATCCACTCTAAACTGTGTGTAGACAGCAGCAGTTTCACATCTCTATGTTGATTCACTTCTGTTGCAATAAACCACTTAGTTTTATATGTAAGTATTTATATGAAGCACTATCTTTGGGAATTTATCAATGTTGCATACCTTCAAAATGATTTCTAAAATTGATCTGAACATTGTCTCTTTTAGCGTGCTGAAAATAAAACAATTAGTCTATGAGCTAAAAGAATAATTTGATGTGTAACATAAACACTGAGTATTCCTGTTAGGATAGAAGACTTAATACTGTTATTCCACTGTAACTAGATAGTACTGAGCTTTTAATTCTGGTTTTTCATTGCAGTAAGAGTGTTAATAGAGAGTGGAACTCTATCTGTGGAAGAGATTTTCTTTTCAGTGTCAGTTGCTCCAGAAGACTGCATTGTGCTTCAAGGGCAAAAGTCACAGAATCACAATTAGCAGGTGACAGCATAAAATGAATTACATGACACAGCAAAGTGAGATAATGCAAAAGCAGGAGTAGATTGTTCTTGAACCTTTTGGCTGCCATCGCCTTTATTACACCTTATTATTAATTGCTATATTAACCATTCTTCTCGAATTCAGCCACAGCCATCTTCCATTTTACCAACTCATATGCCGCTAGCTCAATTAAAAAATACAATTGTCATGCTTATAAAGCATATAGTGTGTTCGACATTTCAGGTAGTGAGAGAAAATGTCTGCTGGAAGATATAAAATCTTATTTCCAGACTTCGACGTTATCAGTGTCGAATTTTGAAGAATCACTTATGAAAGGGATCAAAGAAAAGGGACGAAATAGATTTGAATATGAAGCAAGCTGGGATATTATAGTTTGAGGGTAGATAATATTTCATGTAGGATAAATTCAGCCCTTGATCTTATCCAGGATTCCAAATACAGGTGTACAGGCTCAGGATAGAGATTATTTATGGCTAAATAATTTA
Source organism: Diplotaxodon limnothrissa (assembly GCF_057381915.1). Lineage (NCBI taxonomy): Eukaryota > Metazoa > Chordata > Actinopteri > Cichliformes > Cichlidae > Diplotaxodon > Diplotaxodon limnothrissa. The sequence continues at coordinate 6,086,271 of NC_140597.1, read as the reverse complement.
ACTTATTCTCTAAAAAAGCTAGTTTTATCATTAAGGGCACCACTACTGCTGTATTAGTGAATGTTTGTGATAACTGCAGACTGTAAAAACATGATGAGTGCTATGGTGACAGTCTTCAGATTCTGTAATCCTTAATCTTGGGAAAAGCCTGCCTGTCTAACTGACTGATAGACCAAAAAGGGTATGGCTTGAATTTTAGGTAGAGTTGGAACCAGAAAAGCAACTGGGTGTGTGTATTTGTATATGTGTATGTATCTGTGAGTCTGTTGTTTAATTGTGAAGTGGAGCTGAAAAATAACACAATGTGAACTAAGCATGGTGCAACTTTTCCTCTCAATTAGGATGGTCACACCATTGCTGACATCACATCTCTACGTAGAACAAGTGTGGAAATCAACAGCTTTAGGCCGTATCATCTCCACTGTATGTCAGAGATGACTCTGACTGCCTCTCCTCTAACCTCGCCTTGATATTACATTACACTCTCAAATGGAGGAGGTGCTATAGTTGATTGTATGTGACAAGCTGTTTGTAATGAGCCCATGCCCTTTACCTAGCTTCACCTGTGTTGCACACAGTGGGATAGAAATGTTTTGTCACAGGATAAAAGCGGTTGCTCAGGATTCTGTATTCATTTGATCAACCGCTTCCCTGTAAGGGGACAAGTGGACCAAAAGTGTATCAACAAAATGTCTGTCAGGAGGAATGGGCAAAGTTTGGGTCCACTTATCCTCCATGAGAAAAGGTCACTAGGGGGACATGCGAGCCTTTCCCCTAAGAGGACCAGTGTTCCCAAAAGCTATACTAACAAAAAGCTACATGTATGCTAACTTACAGCTTAACAGAACCAGCAAATTGCTGGATAGATTACTCTTCTGTAGCCCCTTGTGACAACTCAGCAGCTGAAAGTAGCAAACATATAATAATATAGTCTAACTTACAGTTTCTGTGGTTTATATTACAGAATCCAAATATCTGGCCAATAATGCAGTTTTCAAAGTTCATAATTTCACATACATGTTTTACAAATAGCCATAGAATTAGCACTCAAGCTTCCAAGGCTACAAGATAACCAGCTGACAACAGTGGCAGATTTTCTTTAGAGAATTTCATGATGAAAATCCACTCAAATCACACTTTGAAAGCTATAAAACGTGTTCACTTCTTACCTCGATCGCTGTCGTAGAGATAGGCAAACTTGTCCCACTTGTAGTACTCAATAAGGCTGAGAAGGGGACCCTTGATATCTGGTCGCATCTGGATAATGAACTGATGACTTCCATCCAGAGGGAAGCTGGGTGTAATGAAGGAGACATGTAGCGTCCCACAAAACGAGGTGATGGTGTTTACAGACTTCTTGTCATAGAATCCAAAAATGGCATACACTCCTCTAGAGAACTGTGAACAGACTGAAGAAAAAAAATTTGTGTTAGGACATTGTACTGAATGTTTACTTCATTGCTTTTAATCCTGATTGAATTAAATTGCAAACTTCCTTTTCACTATTTAGCAGAAAACAAGTTGCTGTCTTTTATACCACGGATGATTTGCCAGAGCAATGTCATATCTTATTTGAAACAAACTCTTCTGACATTTATTTGGGAAGCATACAGTACTCCCTGCTATAATTCATAGCAATGTATATAACCAAGACCTTTATTACCCTCAGTTAGTGCACATTAGGGCCAGAAACAACCATTAAGGGACATCTTTTTTAGTTTCTTTTTCGGCTGATTAATGGATAGTTTCCCATAAGTTCTGTCAGGGGAGTGCTTGTGTTCAACAGCAGCAGATCCAATCTGAGCGAGTCACTTTGTGAAACTTTTATGAAATGACCTATTGCTTTATTTGATATAGTGATAATGACTGTGATTGATATTCTGTTTGTCTTAAAGATTCTTTAAAACTCTATATCAACTTTTTAAATGTTCTCTGTTTTATGGTATAGTAACACTGCCCCGAGAAAAATGTAACTATTCCACATATTCACAGGTATATGATTATGGGGCATCCAAATATGCTTCAGTGCACTGCTTCACCCCCTTTACCATTAAGAGCAGATGCATCTGTAGAATATTTAATATCCACAATATATTGTGAGATTCCATTAGATTTAATGTTTGCTTTCGTTAACAACAGTTTAATTATATACTGTGTGATTACTCTGTGTTTATATTAGATTACTTGTATTACATCCTCATTCTGCTCACTCTCCAAAAGTACCGTATTCAATAATATAGGACATATGTTCTGGTCCACATAACACCAGGGATGTAACTGGCTTCTAGCATTCATTATGCAAAGATCAGAAGAGAGTACTGAAAACTCAATGGACTGTAAACATAAATGCTAAATGTCTATCTTATCCTTTAGTTGCTTTCGGCAGTGTTTTTTAAACATTTTACTGGAGTAGATAGATTTGCATGCTCCTTGTAAATGTGTATTGATCAAATGTAAGTTAATGAGGGTTATTGACTTTTGTCATGTTTCTTTCAGTGTAATTAATCTAGTGATTTGTTTTTTTTGTCCAGTATCATTGTGAGGTGCCTCATTGACAAAGGGAACTGGAGTCTGTGTAACAGATATGTGGTGTGACTATCAGTTTGATATGTTACTTCTGCAGGCTACTAGGTGTTTGTAAAGGTTTACTTCATTTTTGCTGTAATGCTTCATATATGTACACAGGGAGTATTCTTTAGCCACTTTTTCATATTGTTAAATATTACCAGCTTCATTAATGAAATCTCAGCTGAAATTAATTTAATTAAATTCTTTCTCTGGCAAATGACTTACTATTGTCCAGTCAGACTTTGTTCCTGCTGAACACGATCGAATAGAATAGAATAGGACTGCAATAGAGCTGTAAAATTGCAAAAGTTATTTTGGGTCAATTCCTAAAATATCTGGTTGAAATTTGGTCAAATTAAACACCCAACAATCAGTTGATGAAAAGTAAATTACTATTTTCAATGTGCATTTTGGAAAGGAAAGCCTCATTACCAAGCTCTGAGCTCAAAAATCTCATATCTTCCATGATTTTATTGAATGAAACAACAATTTGAGTCCAATTTTAGCTATTTCAGCAAACTGATAAGACGGTTTCCATCCTAAATGAAGATAACACCTCTATTGTTACCATGTGTGTCACTACTTTTGTTTTCAGGTTACTGGAATATTTAAAACAATCACAACGACCAACATGGAAAACACACAAAAATAAGCTTTTTTTTAAAAAACAAATAAGATTGACCATGACTCAAAACTTCAGAGACGTTTGCTCGTGTGCTTGAAGTGCTTGAAGTTTGTGTATTTCGAAATGTGGCCAACACTAAAGTCATGGTGCACTGACACAGGCTAAATTTAATTTATACCTCATTAAACCACTGGAGGTCCATAGAAGCTAGATTTTCACGGTGGTGCCTTCCTGTTTTTTCTTTTCCTGGAAAATATAATTTTAGCAGTTTTTCCTCATCTTTTGGTAAGTGAGTTGAAATATTTAACAGTAGATTAATTGCTCAATGCTGTATACCAAATGATTTTTTTATGAGGCAATGAAAACATTACTTGTTTACTTGTCAAACCTTTGTTTAGAGTTCCTTGGAAAACATTCACCCCATAGTCAAATGCACACACAGCCCTTTAAAAACTGGCTAGAATACCAGTGACTCGCTTTCATCCACCGCCATCATTCATGCACTTCAAATATCTTTAACAATCCATTGACATGAGCAATTAAATGTTCATCACAGCCACCGGAGCCGAACTGTTAACAGTCCAATCACCTCCATCAGTCTGTGACACCATTTCTAATCTTTTTAGCAGATGACACTGGCCAGTAATGTGGCCACAGAGAGATTAGACCTCACTAATCTAATTTCATTTTTTGTCTCCGTGCAAGCTAACAGAACCTAAAGTGTGTTGACTGTTAACTGTCACAGTCTAACCTGAGAATGATAGTGTACAGGTCAATGAAGTAAAAGTCAGAAAAGAAGTTAGGTTACATGTTAAATAAGTCAGGGTAATTTAAAGGAACAAAGTCTGAAAATATGACACAGGTGGAGAGCTTTGAATTACATTTGAGATAAGCTAAATATAGCTGTAATTTACAGATAATGTGCAACTTTGGTACTGTGGGTACATGGAGACGCTAGCTACTGTAGTTCACAGTAAGTATCTTCCATTAAATTTTTAAAACACTGCTTTTTGAAGTTGCTGCTGAATTGTTCATTTCAGGCCTTTGCTGTTAAATCGGAATTTTGTATTACTTATATTCTTTTCTTATTTTCTGTTTGAGATATTTTCTTAAATAAGATAAAATACTGATCATATTCTAGACAATTACAGTTCACACAAAGAGAATGCCATATATGTATGCAGTTTTGTTTCACTTTGCAGCCTCCTTTTTTCTTTTGCTTTGCACCCCCTTTCCTATTTCAGAATAGCTGGTGAAATACATTTGTAAGTATATGTCATATTTTGTTCCAAGGCATGATAATTGTAAGACTTAAAACCCGCTCTATAACTCACCCTGGCACCATATTTCTTAAAAATGTACCATATTCTAGGTCTCCTGGCACTTATAGAAGCTAAGAGAGTTGCTGCTCTTTTTTTCTGTCGTTGTGTCACATCTGTCCATTGTCATGTTTCTAGCCTTGCTATGCTGACACTCTTGCTGGTGAGCTTGCTGAGTTTGCCCAGGATTAAAACTCACTGAGCTCGTGCTTAGAAACTGGATATCCCCATGACTGTGCTGCAGCTTATGCCAGAGAGAACAGTTTGACAACATGTTACTTTATTACCAAATATGGAAATTCACATCCAGAAGCAATGCGCTGTCTATTTGTCTGTGCAGGGACTGTTCAAAGGACTTTGCCGTCTGTGAAATGTGACAGAAAAAGAATGAAAAGTAAGGTTTTTAATGGGTGAGACTTCTACGTGCACTTCTTCAATAAGGAATTTAGAAATGTTTAATTAAGAAAGAAAAGCCAGCCACAAACAGTAACTCTTAGAAACACTGGGGATTTTGGAAAAGCCATTAAGCCTCTGTCACATCTGACTGCTTTTCAGTGAAACCAGCAAGTATTCACCCTCAGAAATCCCCCTCCAAACGCAGAAAAAGGAGTGATTGGGTAAATCTCTTTTTCTAGTGTTTTCTAGTGTTCTTGAGGTCACCCTAATTATGCACCATGAGCAAAATGTTGAAACAAATCTTATTATTGCTCACTGCTGTGTCTGAAAATTATAGCATGGTGCCAGTTTTCCTTCTCTATCATTCTGTTTATGAAGATAACATGGGGAAAAAATTCAGTTCTCACTAAATTTTGGAATGTTTCAGCAAGATAAACAGACTGTTGATTTGGGGACTTGTAATCCTAATATTGTTGTTACTGACAATAGTGTATAATATAAATAATATATCTCTCTATGTATGTGTCTGTGCTTGTGCATGTTTATCTGGGTTATTTGCATTTGGTTATGCATCCCACTTATTTATTCATTTAGTTTTAAGTCGTTCATCTATGAACCAGTAATGTCAAATAAAAAACTAAAATCTGATCAAGGTAACGTAAAACATAAGGCAGTCGTTATATTAATCTTTACATAAAAACAATAATTAAGCATGTTGCTGTGTGCTTCTGATATATCCAACTGCCTCTGAAATGTCCTAAATCTTTATACAAAACAGAAAGAAAAGAGCAGAAGGGAACAATAACAAGAAAATTGCTTCCTTAAAGTGTTGAATAGAGGATCGCTATACATGGGCACATTCTGTATTGGACTATTTGAACAGAAAATGACACATCTATCATCGTAGAGATTACACAAATATACACTGAAACCCCTGAGATCTTAATATTTAGACTCTTCACCACATTTCAAACATGCTACACTTTGCCATGAAGATGATGGTTTTCTTAAATTTGAGCTTCACTGTATATCAAGACATGCCAACGCAACACTGTTGCATCTGTGTGCATTTTTTCTACACTTTAATTTAATGATTAAATGTGAGTTTTATCAGAACACAGTTAGTTAGATATTTTTTCCATTGAAATTTAGTTATTATTTCATGTACAGTACATTATCTACAGTAATTTGATGCTGATTAATTGACCAATTTGATATCCACAGCAGATGCAGCAGATGCACAGGCACATTAAGGAGAAAACAGCATGTGTTATTACTGTTTTGTTTTTATTTTTGTATTTTGTTTGATTTGTTTTGCCTGAAGTTGGGTTAATCTAATGGATAGAATATGCCATTTCTTGTAACAACTCCATTAGTTCACCCAGCAGTTGCTCCACATTATTTGTGCTTACATAAACACTCATCAGGCACTCCGTGGTCATCAGAAGGTTCAAATCCCTTCATTATAGGATGACGTTAAATGTGCTGCAAAAGTGACTCTGGCACAGTTTATCACCTTCCAAAGAGAAGGTGTACCCTTTGAAATATATTTAGCCGTCCCAATTAGCTGACCTCGTTTTCACCACTGTGGCACTGAAGGCAACTTCGCTGCTCAGCCACTGTTTACATGACTGCTCCGTCACTGATCAAAGATTAAACTTGCATAAATTTGCAACTTCAGCTGACATCTAATATGCCCTGAAATTGTCCAAACAACATGGATGAATTCTGCAAATTCAGTTAATCTCATCAAAACATACTTAAGTCTATCAAAGTATGCCCATAATAATAATATAGTAAAGCTATTATTTTTTAATATTGTCACCATTTTAAATGTGATAAGTATCTAATCATATTTAAGCTTCAACATAGTTTCAATGTATTTTATTTTGAAAATATCAAATCCAGTAAACAGAAATCTTTGGCATATTGGTGCTTTTTATTAATATCTACATAAAGAAAATACACAATTTCCCATTCAGTAGAAAAAACTGACTAAAACAGGCATCCAAATCTGACAAACCATCTGGTAACAGAAGGCCAAAATTGGCAAAGTGCTTCAGCAAACTGATGAATCAGTGTAATGCACATGCATGCATTCGCACATGCCACGTCACTGTGGTGATAATCATCAGCAGTCCACTCACATCTAACAGAACTCACTGTTATATATCTCAGCATCTCCAACACTTCTGTTCTCACCACATAAAAAACTGCCTCGAGACCTTAGGGCTTTTATGTAGAACTGATATGTCACCAGTATGCACAGCATAAAAGCACCCCAAGGAAATTTGTCACTGATATAGTTGTTGCACAGGAAAATTTTGACCTTGGACGTCTACAAAACACTGGAGAAACCTGGTGGCTTGTGGCTTCCCAAAACAACCCAATGGTCATGCTACTGTTTTGTGAAAATGATATTGGAAGATGGAAGGGATTTTTTGTATTATTTTTTTTTAATAATGAAAAAAGGACAAGTTGAGAAAGGACTGCAGTGAAGGACATACTTCATCAAGCTAGAATTCACGGCACTCGTGGGAAGAAACTTTTTTTTTAAATCAAATTTATAGTGTAGGGAATCTTTTTATAACTTATAATATGTTTTCCTCTCAGCAAATAAAAACTAAATTTAATTTTATTCCCTTTTTGCTATGTTGTTTTGATAACCTTTTTCAGGTTTGTTTTCTTTATTTATTATATTTTGACTGCAGTAAAGAAACAAAGGCAAGTTTTGCCAGTAAATGCAAATGAAATATTTAATAAACATACTATTCACTGACAAGTAATCAAAAAATGAGGTTCACGGGACATATATGGGGAGTTATATTTTCATATTTTTCAACATATTTCACTGATTAATGCTTGTTCTATATGCTATATGCATTCACTTTCCTGTTGCGTATTAGATCACAACATTAACTCTACTCATTTTGTAAAGATTTCTGATAAGGTGGGGTCTGTTATGCTGGTAATTAATATAAAATTCCATTGCATACAGGTTAGAAAATTAAAATTCATAAGCCATGTGCTTTAACTGATGATCAGTTTATGTAATATATAAGTATGTAGCAGAATCCAGCAGCTGGTTAGCTTAGCAAAGCATTGAACAGCTGTGCAAAGCATATATAATATATTAGATGTAGATGGCAAGTAAAATGTTTTTTTAGACATCTGTGACAAAATTTAGTTTTTCACTTGTTTTATAACCTCAGTAAATGTTCTTGTTTGTGGGTTTATGGTGAGTTTCAAATTGTATTTTATAAAGCATTAATTCCACCTTGTAAATGGTGGTACCACTAAGCATTAAATAGAAGAAAAAGCATCCTGTGCATTAGGGGTTGTCTACCTTATGCATTGTCCCCAGATATTGAGTTAAATTTGGGTCTGATCTGATTTCAAGAAAACAACATGGGAACAATGAAAATGCCGAATTAGATTCAAAGGCTCCACTGTAGTACAAAGCAAACAGAACTTGCCTAAAAGCACCTTTAAATTCTATTTAAAAATGATTGTTGCATGCATTATATAAACCAATCTAAGTAACTATTGCTCAGAACAGCTGCCAAGAAACTAACAGACTGCAGACTTTATGATAAGCTAAGCTTACAGTAAGAGATAAAGATGTGTGAATCAGTGTTCAACAAACCAAATAACTACCAAACTGCATAAGAACCATTCACTGTTACCAGAAAGAATGTGGTTTCCAACTGCAATTAGCAGGGTTAAAATAAAAATGGCATTTTCATTTTCCTCTTCATTCTAGACAAGAGATGCTTTTAAGCACCTAAAAAAACATCTTTATTGGCTCTCCTGGGTGAACTCAATCTTTTTAGGCCCTTGCACAGTCCTCCTGTGTGTTCAACAGTGCTGTAGGTGATGTAAGGACAGCTACAAGCAGCTTTTTTAACTAAATTTATTGCTGTGTTCCTAAATGCTCTTGTAGTACTGGATTTATTGGAGTATTTGCATCCTTATCACTGTGGCTCAGATATAGAAAATGGGAAAGAGGTTTCTAACTTAAGGCTCTGACACGGGAACAATTTTGAGATTGCATTTTTTCTCAATTAACACACATTTTAGTGCAGAACAGAATTCCTACTCTTTTGATTCCCAGACATTTTCTTTAAGTTGAAGCCTGTGGTTGTGGTTGATGAGTCAAATAAATGACCTCATGTTTTTTATTTTTTTCCTAGACACTTCTCCTCAGTGGCAAACAATATGAATTCATGGAAGTAAGTGAAGGAAGGATTAAGAACGTACAATATGACATACTTCCCCCTTTCTTATTGTGTTGCTTAATGCAGGCTTGATAAACTGCTAAATTTCTCTTCCCTTTGCAGTTACTCTAGTTGAATTATTTCTTTTATTAAGGCTTTCATCATTTGATTGAAGTAAAATTTATGAATTTCAGTGCTAAACGCTGACAACAACTCTCAAAATAAAGACTCAGTGAAGCCCAAGTGAGTTACTCCACCGTAACATTATTTTTAACATTGATCTTTATAAATGGAGAGTCCTTTCTAAATCCATTGTGCAAACTGTCTTACACAAAGCAACAATTTGACCAGCAGAGACTTTGCAAAGAAAGATGGATGCAGCTTCTACACCTGAAAGGTGACTCCAGTGAAGACGTGCCTTGAAATGGCATTGTTTCAAAAGATCAGCATGAGCCTGGTCCTCTTGTTTCAAAAATATTTCTGACTTGAAGAAGAGTTTCTTGAAGACGTTTCACCTCTTGTCCGAGAATCTTTTAAGCTTCTCGGCTGAAAAATAAAGAAGTCCAGGTGCTTTCTTTCCAAGCTCCTTAAACTACAATGACCTGGATGACTGAGAACATAAACAGATATTCTGACTGTATAGAAATCTAAGAGAACTCACTGTAGTCTCCTTCAATCACTGTGGATCCTGGTGAGTTAATGGTCTCAATTACTAATTTCATGTTTTACTGTTTTACTGAAAATATGATCACCATTTGTTTCCCAAAGCCAGTAAAGCAGGGTATCCAATAAAATGTCAATCTTTTATATACAGTATGTGACAAAAAAACTGAATTTGCCTATTTACCTTGTTGATGGTTCAAAACATATCAAAATATTACCAAGTTATGGCACAAGCCTTAAAGCACAAAAGTAATTCATATGATGATCTGCATCAGTCATGCTGATATTATGGTTTTCTGAATGAATGGATGACGTGCCACTTTAAAATGTGGGACAGCATTAGCTCATTCCCTTTTGTAAGGGATGGTCTAGTGTATCCTTTGCTGAAAGAGGAAAGAAAGGAAGCACTGACTTATTAATTTTTTTGGTAAGTAGAGAATTTGAGATGGTCTTATTATGGCTATCATCCTGACACTTAGGTTACAAAATGTCTATTCATCTGCAACTTAAGAATATAGACTGTAAAACGTGCAACACTTACAGAAAGCAAAATATTAATATGTACTTCGTGTGCTTTATGACTTGTCTGCAGCCCATAAAGGCGTGATCTGGTTTAATTCCCTCTGTAGACTGTTGCCAGGGTAACGTATTTCAGCCATGTTCTCTCTCTACATAGCAGGAAACACAGTACACAGTTAAATGCAGTGTTTAGGCTCTAAAATCTTTCTGAAAACCTCTGGGATAAGGGAATTAGAAATATGGGTAAGATCCCTGCAGTTATTATTTCAACAAATTTTTATGCATGCAGAAATTGTTCTTCCTGAATTTTACAGTTACATAAACTCATATTTCCTATATGACCAAACTTGTATGTGAAAAATCTCACTTTTTGTATTGCTAATGTGGATATACATGTAGTAAATCTCTGTAGGCTGTTGCCGTGGTGACAGCTCTCAGTCATGCTTTTGAGTGGCCGATAGGACTGGGAACTGTTTTTGTCTGCCTTTGAGCAGCTCTTCCGGCAGCTGGTCTCTAGTAGAACAGTACAGCTCAGTTCTTATCAACTTCTGACCCCCCTCCTCCCATCTCCCATCCTATTTCTCTCTGTCTCCTCTCTTTCTCCCTCCCCGCTTTTGTTCACTGACCTGTTTCCTGCAGGCTTTCTGCCGTGGATAGATGTAGTTTTCACAAGAACAGAGATTGCTGAATGCCCCTATACTAAATACCCAGTGTGTGATCTTAGTACAGAACCCACAATGTCCTGAGCATGATGTACACTTTGACTTTTGTTGCTTTCTAAGCATCTTTGAATGAAGTACAGTTGTGGTCAGAAGTTTACATACACTCATCATACTCTTGAATGTGATGGTCATTTTTCGGCTTTTAATGCATTGTTTAAACTCCTCTTTTCCAGGGTGGAAGTACTGTTTAGCGTACATCTTTAATGAGTAAAAAACAGGAATTGGGTGGACAAGTTTGAATTAATTTAGGATTTTCTCTAATCCACACAAGGTCAAAAAATCATACATATAGACTCTAAAGTTTTACATTCTTTAAACTTTACAACACTAATGCATATTAACTTCTTATCAGTGATCATAATTTACTACAACTGGTTGTTCTTTGCCAGCATTAAAACAATTTGGTTGACAGAACTCATTGGATTGGCCAACAGAACCTGTGAAAGTCCAAAGAACTTTCACAGATTAACTGATTTGACTTGGGAGAGACTCCTTTCTAAACAACTGCAGATTTCAAGATTATCAGACAACTGTATGTAAGCACAAGTGATCTGGATGTGTTAACACCTTTCCCACCATCGGATGAGATGAAATTGGCTAGGATGTTCACCAACAACCCAGGAACCACCAAGGCTCAATAGTGCCATGAATTTAAACACCACTCTCACTATCCACCATGAAGTTTTACATCACTGAGACAGTGCTGGCCAAAAAAGTGCCGACCAAAAAAGAAGCCTTGACGTCTAACTCTACAAGCTCGACTGAAATTTGCAGATGTCCACTTGAACAGGAGGAAAGTTTTATGGTCAGACAAGACAAAACTCGTTCTATTTGGCGTAATGACAAATGGTATGTTTCATGAAATGAAGGTGAGATTTTCAAATAATGCCCAAAATCCATATTTTGAGCATTATATTAGATATTATTCATCCATCCATCCATCCATTCCGACTGGGTTATGGGGGCAGCAGCCTGAGCAGAGAAGCCCAGACCTCCCTCTCCCCAGCCACCTCCTCTAGCTTATCCGGGGAAACACCAAGGCGTTCCCAGGCCAGCCGAGAGATATAATCTCTCCAGCGCGTCCTGGGTCTGCCTCCCGGTGGGACATGCCCGGAACACCTCACCCAGGAGGTGCCCAGGAGGCATCCTTGTCAGATGCCTGAACCACCTCAGCTGGCTCCTTTCGATGTGGAGGAGCAGCGTCTCTACTCTGAGTCCCTCCCGGATGGCTGAACTTCTCACCCTATCTCTAAGGGAGAGGCCAGCCACCCTTCGGAGGAAGCTCATTTCCGATGCTTGTATCCACGATCTCGTTCTTTCGGTCACTACCAACAGCTCGTGGCCATAGGTGAGGGTAGGGACGTAGATCAACCGGTAAATTGAGAGCTTCGCTTTTACACTCAGCTCTCTCTTCACCACGACGGACGGGTGCAGCTTCCGCATCACTGCGGCTTCCTTCTCCCGTCACTCGCGAACAAGACCCCGAGATACTTGAACTCCTCCACTTGGGGCAGGAACTCATCCTCGACCTGGAGTGGACACTCCACCCTTTTCCGGCTGAGAACCATTGCCTCAGATTTGGAGGTGCTGATCCTCATTTCCGCTGCTTCACACTCGTCTGTGAACCGTTCCAGTGCGAGCTGGAGGCCATCACCCGATGAAGCCAACAGAACTACATCATCTGCAAAAAGCAGAGATGAGATTCTGAGGCCACCGAAGTGAAAGCCCTCCGCCACTTGGCTGCGCCTAGAAATCCTGTCCATAAAAATTATGAATAGAATCAGTGACAAAGGGCAGCCCTGGTGGAGCCCATCACCCACCAGGAACGAGTCTGACTTATTAGATAGATATTATCCTTCTAACCTTAAATTGAAACAAAGGAGAAAGTAAAATAATAGCCAGTGAGTCAGCCACCAAAGACTAGAATAAAGGAAACGTTTACAGACAGGTGAAGGGTACAGAAATGGTTTCAATATCTGGGAAGAGCTGGGAAGTGTATCTGTAACCGGAAGGTCGCCGGTTCGATCCCTGGGCTCTCTGTCCTGGTCGTTGTGTCCTTGGGCAAGACACTTTACCCTACCGCCTGCTGGTGTTGGTCAGAGGGGCCGATGGCGCGATATGGCAGCCTCGCTTCTGTCAGTCTGCCCCAGGGCAGCTGTGGCTAGAACTGTAGTTTGCCTTCACCAGTGTATGAATGTGAGAGTGACTGAATAGTGGCATTGTAAAGCGCTTTGGGTGCCTTGAAAAGTGCTATATAAATCCAATCCATTATTATTATTATTATTATAGCTAATTGTGAACAAGACTTCCTAGCATTAGCTGGCAATACAATTCTACTTCTTGTCCAAATTTAATCTCTAGTTCCTACAAGACAACATGGTATTGGGAAAAATGCAACAATCAAGGCTTCAGGCAGAATCCATGATTATCAGGGCAAAGTTAAGGAAGCCATCTTTTATTTACAGTCTATGTTCTAGACAACAAATGCGACTATTACAAATACATCGTGTGACTGATCAGTCTTCTCTCATCTGATTCCCTCCTTTCTACTGGTTTACAAAGCTCTCGTTATTTATGTGTTTCCCTTGTTAATTTTCAGTCTGTCCTGTATCTGCCTGCTTGCAACATGTTCATCTCCCACGTGAATTGCCATTTTTTACTGTGCTATGTTATTCTTTTTAGTTTTTCTGCTATTTCTGATTACCCAGCCTTTTTGTTTGCCAGCCTTAATTTTTCTAAGCCACATCATGCTCCCATTTTTTTGTGTTTGGAATTAAAGCTGACTTTTTGTTCATTTTACCTGCCTCACGAGTCTTGTATTTGACTGTTTTTTAGCAAACAAACATAACACTTTCAGAATCATCTTTTTGAAAACAGGAACCCCATTAAAAAGAGCAAAAATAATAAACAGAACAATCAAAGACCCCTGTGATGTCTGTATTTATGAATTTGACTCTCCTGCAATTTAACAGTGTTAAATTATGTGGAATAATTTATCACAGTATACATAATAGAAGACACCTTTCTATTACATTATCCAATACATTATATTATCTATATATTATCTAATAAAACTAGGGTCTCCACTTTGCCTTTACATTATCTTGAATTCAGTTTCTTCGTCACCCTGAAACTAACTGCATTACAACAGCTAGATACAATTCAGCAATCAATTACATGTGCAACCATTTGCAGACACCTATTCTGCAAGACATATTCTTCAAAGAAATCCTACATAATGAATGTTTATCTTGCACAAAGATCAAAGAAAATTCCATAGCTCAACCTGCTCTCTCTAAAGACTAATTTGTACCTCATTCACATTAATCATGGAGCACTCTGATTAAAAGATCTTTAAATACTTCTACTGTTAAAAAACTGGCTGCATTTAGATCTAAAGACTGTGTTGTATTACTGCACACACACACCAGTCTATTTCATGAAGCACAATACAGAATTCTTTAGTTGTATTGATTTTGCAAAGGCAGTCATACATCAGACACACTGTTCGCACTTCATCTGCCTCCCATAATAAAACACACCGTATGTCCAGTGACCTTTAGTGGAAATACCAAAGCAGACTTTGGATCTGCTGTTTTATGTTCTAATGATCTGGGAACCTGCCAGAGCAAAATTAGTTATCTATAAAAACACAGCCTCATCCAGCATCTGAGGGAGCAGCTGCCATAGCAACCAGACACTCGGTGTTTGCTGTAGATATATAGGGATCAACTCAGAGAGGTCTGGCAAAGTAAAGAGCATTTAACACACATAATCCTGCACTTACTGTTCATGTGGTAGCCTACAAGTACGCTACTAAAGTTTTGGCACCTTCTTTGTTTTCTTTTTTTTTCTTTTTTCTTTTTTTTTTGTAGAATCCTCTCATTTTTTTCTTTTAATCTCTTTCATTAGAGGGATGTAAAGAGAAAATACAATATCACCACACTGAATGTCAACTTCTAATTTCAGGTCTCATCAGCTAATTATTTCATTTAACCTCAGACTAACCATCTTTTCCTTGACCCTCAGTTCATTCCTCTTAAACTGACTTTCATACAACAATCCATCATTCATTTCTTTGCAGCAATTGGTGAATGTGTTCATAGATGTTCACAGAAAAATAGCAGTAAACAGTTTGTGTAATTACTAATAAAAAAAATAAAGACCATCCCCCTACCAATCAAAATCAAACATTGTCTTTGGTCATTATGTCATATAATGTCACAAACTAATAATCTGCAATATATATTCTATGCTCTGCTATCATACTTTTTACATCTTAATAGTGGTAAAAAACCAAAAAATGTGTAACTATTAAGATTATGCAATGATTTGTAAATAATGTAAACTTGAAAATAGTGCATGTTTTCCACCTTTTTTTGTCAGGTTTTGAGAACTGACATGTTTATGCTTGGCCCCGGACATCTTTGCAAACAGCTGTGCTGAAAAGTCATCTCATATCTGTGTGTCATTTAGGGTTGTCATGTTTTTTTAATCTGTCAAGCGACACAGTTGATGCAGCTGACTTGAAGAGAGCCCCAGGTTATACAGACAGAGATACTGCTGCAGCTTGAAATGATGAGACTTTCT
This sequence comes from Diplotaxodon limnothrissa, assembly GCF_057381915.1. Classification (NCBI taxonomy): domain Eukaryota; kingdom Metazoa; phylum Chordata; class Actinopteri; order Cichliformes; family Cichlidae; genus Diplotaxodon; species Diplotaxodon limnothrissa. The sequence goes on along the minus strand of NC_140597.1, from coordinate 6,070,652 downwards.
GACTAGTTTGCTTCTTGTTTTGATTTTTTCTAATCATTTACCAGCTGATGTGGAACGTTTTTCTGAGTGCTGACACCTATAGTTCAGAAGAAGGCTGCAGCCTGCCCTCAAGTGTCAGTATGAACAGTATCAGGATTATGGTGATGTCACAGTCGGTGCGGGACACAACCAATGCGGTTTGTAAATGAGACTAAAAAGACCGGTTAGTGTAGTTGTACAATGATAATATTTCCTCTGTCTTTCTTTATACTGGTTTACAGCAGTTAAGCAGTTCTGGGCTTCCATTGTCCTTTGTCATGTTTCATAAACATCAAATCTTTTTACTCCAATGTCTGTGTAACCTGACTAGCGTTAACGGAGCCTTCACAGATGTGCAAGCTGACGATGCTAAGTCCCCCAGTGTCATCAAATTGCCTTACTTTGGCCCCAGTCACATAGGCCTAGAGTTTGATTGGTGACTGCTTGGCAACCACAGGTCACTAGAAAAAAATAAGTGGTTTCTGCCAGTTGTTGTGAAATCAGTTGCTAAAACTACTAGAGACTGGTCACTCAGCCCCTTGCAACTACCGATCACTTGGGAAAAATGTGTTTATTCCACTTGGCAAATGGTTGCTTGCTGTCACTCAGTAAAATTGGTTATAAAGCAGTTATCATGCAGTTGCTTTCGTTATGACCAGGTTGCTTCAATCACCCAAAGCTTGTATGTAAGATAATGACTTATCTTCAAACACTCACTAACTATTCCCTATGCTGAAACTTCAAAGTGTGCAACACAAACTGTCTTTAGTGGTAAGGCAGTACTTTTATGTTGAAAGTGGTTAGTTAGCAAGTGTTTGCAGACAGCTCTTTCACACCAACATAAGGCAACTGTGGCAATTTTCTAACAACCAAAGCAATCACAAGGAGGTTTTTGTTGCAGCACACCCTTGGAGACCTTCACCCGGCAACAGCCAGAAACCTCCAGCAACCGCTTGTTCGGGTTATACACATATTCATCAACTACAACAACAACCTGATCATAGCCACCATTTAAAAGGAAATACAAATTGAAGTAGAGGATACAGTAGTTAATGTCAGGGACCTGGGCTTGAGCGACCCAGGGTCCCTGAGCAGTTATGGACTTTATTATATTTTGTAGAAATGTGTGTGCACTGTGCTGCTGTCTGTGTGTGCATTCCACGCGTGTATGTTTAGGCAGGTGTGGGTGTGTGCCTGTCTGTGGGCGGATGTGGTGGTGTCCTGTAGGCCGGGTGACAGGCACCTGTGTGGCCCGGCTAGGGGGCTGGCCACACCAGAAGACCATGCCACGCACCTGCTACTGATGAGGCTCGTCGGGGGAGCTATTTAAGAGGATGATGGCGCTCCCACCGAGGCTGGATGATTGAAGTCGACTACAAGTTAGTTTGCCTAAGTGTAGTGACGTGCAGTAAGTGTGTGCCTGCTGGAGTGTGGTGTCCTGACGGCTGCCTCTGTTGTTTTTTCCCCAGGAGGAGGAGAGTGGAGCACAGGTGGACAACAAGCACGGGGAGTGAGAACAGAGTACAGAGTTTTGGGTGAAGACACAACACAGGAGTCGAGGGAGCTCACGGGGATTATTGTGTTGTCTCATTTACTCCACTGTAAATAAAATGCACTGTTCATCGCAAGAGCCCTGCGTTTGGGTCCTCCTTCCCCACTTCTATTAGTATGATTGAAAATAAAATTAACAGAGGTTAGAAGTCTTTGTTGAATATAGTATGGAAACTGTGTTTGTTATTTTACGTCTCCAACACTAAAAACACTTTAATATATAAAATATAGTCATGTTAGATAGGGGATCAATGGAACCATGCAGCACAGAAAACTGACTTCAGGGGGGAAAAATACTGCCTAAAGTCAATGAGAATTATGTTGTATTTACTTATCCTTCCTTGTTTTAATAATTTATTTTTAACGCAAGCACTTTATCTCTGCACCAGTGTCACAAAAGACCTAGATTAGCAGATCGTATCCACAGAGCCCAGATTCTTATCCTCAAAAGATGCAACCAAGGCTTTATCCTTGGATCTCTATCAAGATGTCCCCTCCTATATCTATAATCTGAAAAATAAAGAAAAAAAATTCTCCTACCGTTATAAAAGCTTATATACTGCAGTGCCAACAGCATTAATATTAACACCACCCCTTTCCCTTGCTGTTTTATTATGAGAACTAGCTGTGTGAGAGAGAGGAACTACTGTATCACCACAGCAGAAGGAAAATTTGTCATGAGTCAGATGCTGGGTATCCAAAATGATTATGGATTATCTCACTTTGCCATCGAGAATTGATCACAGTTGATGAAGAGCATATTGTTACCACTGTATCTCTGAAAAGTGGGCTGACTAGATTTTTTAAATTCTATAACTTTGAAGAAACGTAAAATTATATTTAAGATGGCTTTATTTATATCATCTATTCAACTAAGGCTCCAGATTATAAAGAATGTTTTACCAGGAAAATAATATAGACAACCAGTTTTTAAGAGAGTAGTTAAGTTGGACATTTCAAAACTTTAACAAAACTATCTTAAAACTAACCTAAAGCCCTGGTAACACAAGCAGAGAACAGCTGGTAACTGGGAGTTGGTAACCACTAATTCCTAGGGGAAGATGAGTTTTCAACAACCTGTTACAAGTGGTTGTTGGCAGTTGCTGTGAAACTGATTATAGAGCCACACTCATGCATGCCTAGAAACTGGTTCATGACTCTTTAGGGACTAAAAATGTGTATTCCCCAAAGGCAAGTGATTGCTGGAGGACACTTGCTGTCACTAAGTAAAATTGGTAGCAAAGACATATGCAATACTGCACTAAAAACCTCCTTGGAATTGCCACGGTTTCCCAAAATTTGTATGGAAAACACAGCCTTGTCTTGTTGTCACAAACTACTCTCTGAGCTGTCGTGAAATTGTGAGGAGTGAAATGTAACAAGAAACCTTCAAAGTAATACATGCACCTTTTGAAACATGCTGGTTTCTGTGGTACGGTAAAGATAAAGTAACTTTAACTTGAAAACGAGCATTCTCAGTTTCCAGTATGTACTGAAGTTTTTTGAGTTTCCCTTCTGCTCGATGGTTAGTTAGCAAGTGTTTGCAGACAAATCAGCATTTTCCATGTTAACTATGAGGGACTGTGGCAATCTGCAAGTGACCAAGCCAATCTCACTGAGGTTTTTGGTGCAGCACCCTCTCTGTGACCGATTCCCCCTGACAACTGCCAGCAACCTGTAGTGCACATCTTTTCCTGAGACCTAATTTAACAACGTTCAACTTACTGAAAGAACATGACACAAAGCAAAACAAAGAACACACATTTAAAAAGGAGCTAGTCTTTCGCAGGTGAACTTCAAGTGGCTGTTATATTTCTACAAGAATCTTCAAATCTAATTACAATCATTGTGAAAGTCATTTAACTGAATATTTTCATTATTTCAACAAATAATGTTTACTGCTTAAGAGGGATACTCATCAACATGCATAGAGGAGAACCTGTGCTTCCTATCATTGTGGGATTACGATTTGATCTGGTTGCCTTGTCTACTCTTAATGGGTGTTTTTGTCAAGCTTTTTAAATCTGATTGTGTATTTGTGGGCATTTTGTGTGTGGACTAAAAGAAAAAAATACAACTGAAATGACAGGAAAGATAAAGAAATAAAAAAAAATGATGAATGCAAATGACACAATAGGACGAGAATGTCTTAAGAGTTTGATAAGCTAGAGAGCAGCACATTTATAGATGTCTCTGTTCTCTCTATTGTTCCACCGTTATGTGTCAGTGAGCAAAATCTAAATGTAATGTAAATGTAGGACAGACTTTCTTTAGGCTGGCTTTGTCCTTTAAAAAAGGGCATGATGACTCAGGGTAAAGGTAGATAAGAGTGGTGGGGCGGGAGGGAATCTGGGTCTGTTTTTGTGATCTTAGCATTTCATACTTTCTCTGTAAACTATTAGGAAGGATAGATAAATACTCAAACTTAGCAAGTAATTGATTATACTATTTACATTAATTGCACTGATTAATGTAACTGACTGAAATTTATTTAATTGCGTAAATTAGTCACATGAAGAAGAGGAATTAATTCTCTGTTTCCTGCTGAAAAAGCACATATGCCTTTTTTTCCCCAGCCCTGTCTCTCAACCAGAGCTCACTTTGCCCACTTCATTTGCAGCTTTGATCCCTTTGAAAGAGTTCTTTATATTGTCAGCACTGCTGTTAACTGCTGTCTGTTTTACAGACAGCGGTATTGTACTCTTGTAACAACTTGCTCCCTGATGATCTGCCTGCTTAAACAAAAGGTTTCATCTGGACGGTAGCCAAAGCATCTCAGCAGCTGTTGGCTTGTCGTTCACTTTTTCTACAGTTGTGTAGAATTTTTTTGTGCACCAAAGGGTTGAAATTGTGAAACTAAGCCTGCCTACACTGCTAAAAACAATATTTCTGTGTTTTGTTTTTTGCTACATAGATTTGCATTTAACTTATAAATATTAGCCTTTGTTTTACATAGAACATATGAATATGTTGGTTTATTATATTTATTTCTAAGCATAACACTTGCTTGCTGAAAACTGTTTATCTTTTACATGTATAAGTGTTTGGGCTGTTGAGTGAACTATCACAAGATGATTTTGGTTTTCAGCCATGCACCAGTGCAGTCGCCCCCCTGCTGATTTGCTCTGCGTTGATGTTTGTCTCCATTAAAGGAACTTCATATGTTTCCTGATCAAAAGTTTTGTAAGGCCACAGTCCCTGAGCAGTTTCTTTAATCTACCTCTTTCATTGGACAGAGAATCATCTTGCCAAAGTGACTATGCAGTGTATGTCAAATTCTCTCTTTATGCAGAGGTGTGTTGGAGTATTCATCTTCACCTATTGCCCTGCTATGTTTATGTTTTAATAGGTGCAGTTTTGGTCTATTACCCCACTGCTTTATGAAGATTAAAAGGATAAATTATTGACTGTACAGGTTAAATGACATGCAAATTCTTCTCACGTGTCGATAGCATTTCCCTGCTTACATCATAACAAATTAAATTAGTTACAGTTACATGGACTCTCTAAAATAAAATACGTTTTATGTGTCATTTATCAATGACTGTCAATAACGTACGTGTTTTGGCTAGTTTCCTTATATGTTAAATGATATGATTGTTATTTTTCATACTAAACCTAACAAAAGATTGTCTGGCAGAGACTTTAAAGTTACTGTCATGGTCCTGGGCCATGTTGGCCCAGTGTTCTTAGTTTTCTTGTATGTTTTATTCCATGCTTCCCCTGCCCATTATGTCTAAGTTCTCCCCGTGCTCTCTCTTCCCCCTGTGTGCCCTCTATGTATTTATGAGCCCTCGTCCCCTTTCGTGTTTATTCCATGTCTCCCCTGCCTGTTACGTTGGTGTTCTACTCGTGCTCTCTCTCCTCCTGTACTTCCTGTTTCACCTCTCCCGTCAGTGTTCAGTTCACCCCGCCCTGTCTCGTTATGATTATCAGTGTCACCTGTGTTCCCCGTATGTTCCCACTTCCCTCGTTAACCCTCTGTGTATTTCTGTCTGCGTCTCCCTCTGTTCAGTGTGACGTCGTCCCTCATGCCGTGTGTGGATCTCCCTGTGTCTCTCTGTGAGTTCTTAGTTTGTGGTTTCCCAGTTCAGTTTGTATATTTGTTCTGCCAGCGAATAAAGCTGAGTTTTGAGTTCATTCCCTCGTGCCTGTGAGTCCTGCATTTTGGGTCCTACTCCTGCCTGCCGCACGGCGATTCATGACAGTACGACGTCACCAGATATGGACCCAGCAGCACTCAACCCACCAGAAGAACTGCGTCTGGACATAATCTACTCCGTGGAGAGACTCCTGCATCTGTGGCTAGAACATGAGGGGAAGGAATTTCGCCGTGCTGTGGAAACCAGACTACAGCGCTTGTTCTGTGGTCTTCCCTGGCTACTCAGTGCGCTCCACCCACTCGAACAGGATTTAATCCGCAACGAGCTCCACCTTCATCCCCCAGCTGCTACTACCCACCTGCCTGAAGGGCCGGATGTTGAGCCGCTCGGCCCGTCAGAGCCATCATCAAAAAAGAAACGGCATTCACGCCGCCGACGCGCCACCCCACAGCCGGACATTCGGCCTTCTAATTCACCTTCTGTGCTGCCAGAAGCTCCGTTAGCTCCCTCGCCGCCACCCGCAGCTCAGTTAGCTCCCTCGCCGCCACCCGCAGCTCAGTTAGCTCCCTCGCCGCCACCCGCAGCTCAGTTAGCTCCCTCGCCGCCACCCGCAGCTCAGTTAGCTCCCTCGCCGCCACCCGCAGCTCAGTCTCCTGTGTCCACGCTAGCTCAGCCGTTAACTCCACCACAAGCTCCATTTTCACCTCTACCATCGCTTCAGTCATCAGTTCGGTCTGCCACTCAGTCGCCCTTAGCTCCATCACCCACACTACCACCTGTTTCTCTTCCACCACAACCGTCACTACACCCAGCCACTCAGGCTGCTACTCAGTCCGTCATTCAACCCATAGCCCCGCCGTTACCATACCCTGTAGCTGAGCCGCTAGCCGTCCGACCCACAGCCACTTCAGCCACCCCTTCACCCGTTACACCTCCACTACAACCATCACTGCAGTCTCCAGTGTCCCCAGTGCAGTCTCCAGTGTCCCCAGTGCAGTCTCCAGTGTCCCCAGTGCAGTCTCCAGTGTCCCCAGTGCAGTCTCCAGTGTCCCCAGTGCAGCATCCCTTAGCACAGTCATCCACTCAATCACCAGCTCCACTTTCCCCTCAACTACCACTACCACCTCTAGCTCAGTCTCCTGTGCACTCACCTCTGGTTCATTCTCCTGTGAAGTCATCTACTCCTACTCTACTCTCACCACCACCGTTACTACAGACATCAGTTCAGTCCCCTGTGCAGTCGTTTACTTCTCCACCGTCAGCAGCTCAGGTCCCCGTGTGTCCAGCAGCTCAGGTCCCCGTGTGTCCAGCAGCTCAGGTCCCCGTGTGTCCAGCAGCTCAGGTCCCCGTGTGTCCAGCAGCTCAGGTCCCCGTGTGTCCAGCAGCTCAGGTCCCCGTGTGTCCAGCAGCTCAGGTCCCCGTGTGTCCAGCAGCTCAGCTCGCACCTGAACCATTGGCCCAGTCCCCGACAGCAATACGGTCTTCTGTTCGGCTTAACATTCAGCCAGGGGTCCCAAACCTCTCTGGCTCTACATCAGCTCCTGCTGGAAGCTCGGATGAGCTCATCCAGGACTCCGCGGCTCCCACGCCGCCATCTACCTCGTCCGCTGGGGGTTCCAGTGAGCCCGGCCAGCACCTCCTCGTCTCCGCTGGAGGGTCCGAGGGGCCCGTTCAGCCTCCTGTCTCCGCTGGAGGGTCCGAGGGGCCCGTTCAGCCTCCTGTCTCCGCTGGAGGGTCCGAGGGGCCCGTTCAGCCTCCTGTCTCCGCTGGAGGGTCCGAGGGGCCCGTTCAGCCTCCTGTCTCCGCTGGAGGGTCCGAGGGGCCCGTTCAGCCTCACGCCGCATCAGCTGGAGGGCCCGAGGAGCCTGTCCAGCCGCCATCTGCGACCGCCTCGTCGTCGCCTGGTCCAGCTGCATCCGAGTCTTCGTCATCGCCTGGTCCAGCTGCATCCGAGTCTTCGTCATCGCCTGGGCCAGCCTCTGCTTCTGCTACGCCTGGTCCAGCTTTGGCTTCTGCTACGCCTGGTCCAGCTTTGGCTTCTGCTACGCCTGGTCCAGCTTTGGCTTCTACTCCTCCCGGTCCAGCTCCGGCCTGTGCTTCGTCCGCTGCAGCTCCGGCCTGTGCTTCGTCCGCTGCAGCCTCAGAGCCTTCATCCTCTGCAGCCTCAGAGCCTTCATCCTCTGCAGCCTCAGAGCCTTCATCCTCTGCAGCCTCAGAGCCTTCATCCTCTGCAGCCTCAGAGCCTTCATCCTCGCCCGGTCCGGCCTCTGCATCAGCTGCTCCTGCTCCGCCTGGTCCAGCTCCGGGCCCAGCCTCAGAGTCTTCGTCCTCGTCTGGCCCGGCCTCAGAGTCTTCGTCCTCGTCTGGCCCGGCCTCAGAGTCTTCGTCCTCGTCTGGCCCGGCCTCAGAGTCTTCGTCCTCGTCTGGCCCGGCCTCAGAGCCTTCGTCTGCTGCAGCCTCCTCAGAGCCTTCGTCTGCTGCAGCCTCCTCAGAGCCTTCGTCTGCTGCAGCCTCCTCAGAGCCTTCGTCTGCTGCAGCCTCAGCCTGTGCTTCGCCTGGTCCCGCCTTGACTGGTCCCGTCTCGACTGGTCCTGTGCCCACCGGGCCTCGGCCAGTACGCCTGACACTGGAGTGCCGCCGCCGTCGCCTTCCGCACGGCCGGCCCCCGGACCTGCACCGCCATCGCCTGAGTGGCCGCCGTCGCCTTCCGCACGGCCGGCCCCCGGACCGCCATCGCCTGAGTGGCCGCCGTCGCCTTCCGCACGGCCGGCCCCCGGACCCTCTTCTCCTGGGTGGCCGCCGTCGCCTTCCGCACGGCCGGCCCCCCGAACTGCGTCCACGTCGCCGCCGTCGCCTTCCGCGCGGTCGGCCCCCGGACCAGCGCTGTCATCGTCGCCGCCGCCTCCCGCGCGGTCGGCCTCCTGAACTGCTCCGTCGTCTCCTTCACCGCCGCCGTTGCCTCGCGCACGGCCGGCCTCCTGAACTGTTTCCGCACGGCCGGCCTCCTGAACTGTTTCCGCACGGCCGGCCTCCTGAACTGTTTCCACGTCGCCGCCGTTGCCTCGCGCACGGCCGGCCTCCTGAACTGTTTCCACGTCGCCGCCGTTGCCTCGCGCACGGCCGGCCTCCTGAACTGTTTCCACGTCTCCGCCGTTGCCTTCCGCATGGTCGGCCCCCTGAACTGCTCTGTGTTTGGGTTATTTTCTTGGGCTCCGGTGTTTGCTGTGCTCTTTTGTTTTCTGTTCCGGGCCCTCCGTCCTGGGCCCCCGCCGCCCGCCCTGGGTTGTTTTCTGTTTGGTTTTGTTTTTCTGTGTTTGGGCTGTCTGGAGCCAGCCCTTGAGGGGGGGGTACTGTCATGGTCCTGGGCCATGTTGGCCCAGTGTTCTTAGTTTTCTTGTATGTTTTATTCCATGCTTCCCCTGCCCATTATGTCTAAGTTCTCCCCGTGCTCTCTCTTCCCCCTGTGTGCCCTCTATGTATTTATGAGCCCTCGTCCCCTTTCGTGTTTATTCCATGTCTCCCCTGCCTGTTACGTTGGTGTTCTACTCGTGCTCTCTCTCCTCCTGTACTTCCTGTTTCACCTCTCCCGTCAGTGTTCAGTTCACCCCGCCCTGTCTCGTTATGATTATCAGTGTCACCTGTGTTCCCCGTATGTTCCCACTTCCCTCGTTAACCCTCTGTGTATTTCTGTCTGCGTCTCCCTCTGTTCAGTGTGACGTCGTCCCTCATGCCGTGTGTGGATCTCCCTGTGTCTCTCTGTGAGTTCTTAGTTTGTGGTTTCCCAGTTCAGTTTGTATATTTGTTCTGCCAGCGAATAAAGCTGAGTTTTGAGTTCATTCCCTCGTGCCTGTGAGTCCTGCATTTTGGGTCCTACTCCTGCCTGCCGCACGGCGATTCATGACAGTTACAGCTGCCAGCAAAATGTGTTGACATTTATTACCGGGCCTACTGGCTCAGCTATCAATGAAAACATAAAGAGACAGTGGGTCACATTAAAAGTTCCTTTATTTTAAGTAAAGCATATGGGTTTTTTTTAATATAAAATTACACTGATCAGTAATATTGCCCAAAAAAGCATTATTAATGGATAGATTTTTCATAAATGATCTTTTTTTTAGTGGAATATCTATGTAGGTGAGCAGAGGACCATTTCAAGTAACTATAACATAGTTGTCTGGCTCCCAAAAATCATGGTTATCATGGTACGTGTGGAGAAAAAAAATAACAAAAAAAATTATACAATGGTGTGTATGAAAACTCTCTTCAAAATCTGTCTTTTACTGAGATAAAAAGAGAAGTGGGACTCCAACAAGTAAGTATCAAGTTTAACAAGCAGATGCCTCACAGGTCCTCATCTGTTAGTTTCATTTAATAGTACCCATAAGTGTCCAATAGTGCTGGTTTGTGAAAGGAGTAGTATACACTGTTGTATAAAAACTTTGACTGTTCTGTTGGTCTTTGAAAGCTCATCATTAGTTACAAAATTATTAAATTACTGAGGGACATCAACAACAACTATTGTCAAATCCCAAAACATATCAATACTAAACTAGCCAGTCTTTATTAGTTACAATGATTTTTAACTATGCTAACCTGACCTGATGAAACACAGGAGTGACGTTGAAAATGAGCCTCAGTTCTTCTAATACAAAATATTAAAAGGAAATAATTAATTAATTGACCCTAAACTTTTGAGCAGTAGTGTATACAGAAATGTGGACTTACAGTACATCACTGGTTTCTAGAAACTGGTTGGTTTCTAGGCACTTCGGAAATGCTAACAGAAGTCAAGGACAGTAGTGGCTCTAGCTCAACTTAGCATATGCAGCAGCATCAACCCTACAGTTAAGATAAGGACAAACTCACAATGGTAAATTCAATGAGAGATTGGTCACAAGGACAGCCAAATATTCAGCAGGAAGCAAATGGGTAGCAGGTCAAAACAATTTAATGGACATTAGAAGCAGATAAGAAAACAAATAATAAAGAAACATGATGAGAATGGAAAGAAGAGATGGGATTTCAGCCAGAAGCTGCATCAACAAAAGCTTGATATGCACACATGCCCAGTGACAACATTGTGTGTGACAGGTGTATGAAAAAGTGGGCAAACAAACCTACACATGCTTGACACACTAGTACCAGATATTCTTGCCCATGTACATGCCTGGGCAGCAGACAGACAGTGAGCATAATAATAAGGCAAGAAGAAACTCCAGACTGTTCACTACTTTCAGCTCAGATTTCAACATGAAGATAAAGTTAATGGAAAAGAGTGAAGTTGATTGTGTACAGGTAGTTTCTGAGTTTGGTGTGGAGACTTACAGTATAATGTTAGCAGTCATATTCTGCCAAAATATTTCAAAATTATACAGGATAAGAAAACCGCCCTTGCATTTTTGGCAGCTCAACAATCCACCCTGCTGTTTTAAAACAGCAGGAGAAACACTAGAAAAGGGGGGCAGCTGAATAAATTATCTGATATTTTCTGATTTCACGGTTTCTATCTGAAAGGAAGTCAGGGTAAAACATCTGATAAAACAGAGCCATGACAGTTTATATTCTGTGGTTTCATTTTACATATCCAGGGTTCATATTTGTATCATTTTTTCTTACTTTCTAAATTTTCTACATTAAGCTGCCCTTATTTTATGAAAGACAAAGAGTAAGAAAAATGGCTGTAGACCAAGTCCCTCCAGAATGATCAAAGTTTATACCATATTAGTGTCCTACTTATATTTAATACATTAACACATTTATATCATTGTATTTATTTTTCATCTATACAAACAAATACTTCTAAGCAAATATTAATATTTGGTCCAGTGTTGTGTCAGCACACTAAGTTTGACTTTTTGTCATGTCTGCACAACAGAACAGCCTTGTGCTTAACAGAGGTGCTTGTCAAAAATAGTCAAATTTGCATGAAAATCCCCAATAGTGATGAAGACATCAAATCCCATGAAAGAAGTGCAGCTGCAATCTAAATCTTGCTTTTTAATGCTTTCTCTGTTGTTAAAAGCCAAGGCCTGTGGAAGTTCACAACTTTAGTGTGCTTCCTTTTAAACTAAGAGTATTATGTACACTCAACAAAAATATAAATGCAACACCTTTGTTACTGCTCCCATTCCCCATGGGATGGACGTAGAGACCTAGAATTCATTCCAGATACACAATATAACCATCCCTCCCAAACAGTGGTCACAAATCAGTCCAAATGTGTGGTAGTGGGCACATCTGCTATATTGAGATAATCCATCCCACCTCACAGGTGTGCCACATCAGGATGCTGATCTGACATCATGAGTAGTGCACAGGTGTACCTCAGACTGCCCACAACAAAAGGCCACCCTGGAATGTGCAGTTTTGTCTCACAGCAAAATGCCACAGATGCCACAAGCAATGAGGGAGCGTGCAATTGGCATGCTGACAGCAGGAATGTCAACCAGATCTGTCGCCCATGCATTGAATGTTCATTTCTCAACCATAAGCCGTCTCCACAGGCGTTTCAGAGAATATGGCAGCACATCCAACCGGCCTCACAACCGCAGACCTCGTGTAACCACACCAGCCCAGGACCTCCACATCCAGCAGATTCACCTCCAAGATCGTCTGAGACCAGCCACCCAGACAGCTGCTGGAACAATTGGTTTGCACAACCAAACAATTTCTGCACAAACTGTCAGAAACCGTCTCAGGGACGCTCAACTGCATGCCCGTCGTCCTCATCGGGGTCTTGACCTGACTCCAGCTCGTCGCCGTAACAGACTTGTGTGGGCAAATGCTCACATTCGATGGCGTCTGGCACGTTGGAGAGGTGTGCGCTTCACGGATGAATCATGGTTCACATTGTTCAGGGCAGATGGCAGCTGAGAATGTCCCAGTTCTTGCATGGCCAGCATACTCACTGGACATGTCACCCATTGAGCATGTTCGGGATGTGCTTGACCGGCGTATACGACAGCGTGTACCAGTTCCCACGAATATCCAACAACCTCGCACAGCCATTGAAGTGGAGTGGACCAACATTCCACAGGCCACAATTGACAATCTGATAGACTCCATGCGACGATGTGTTGCACTGCATGAGGCAAATGGTGGTCACACCAGATACTGACCGGTTCTGGGTCCCCAGACCCCCAATAGCGCAAAAAACTGCACATTCCAGGGTGGCCTTTTGTTGTGGGCAGTCTGAGGTACACCTGTGCACTACTCATGATGTCAGATCAGCATCCTGATGTGGCACACCTGTGAGGTGGGATGGATTATCTCAATATAGCAGATGTGCCCACTACCATATTTTATATTTTTGTTGAGTGTATTTCACATTGAATATTCACTGGCACCAATTCAAAGTGTGTAACCCTTCACAAAGACACAATGTCAAAACTGTTTTAAATAGCACAAGTGAGTGGGGGTGGTGGAAGGCGGAGTCACTGTATATGAAAATGAAGCCATTCTCAGGAGTTGCAGTCTTTTTCTCAGTAGAATACTTCACGCAAATGACACGGTGCATAAAATTATTTTCCTTCTTGACATTCATACATGTTAAAATGTGTTGTATCATGTTGCTTTACATGATTTACTACTGTATAGCACAAGGTAATGTCAATGTTATAGCATAAATTTGCATTAATTTACTCAATGAATGGATCTGGAACATTTACAAGCTCAGATGTTTCATAACAGTATTTCATGACTGTTTCATCAGCTCACATGACTTAGTTGCTTAGATTCTAGCAGGCTTTCAGACAGGAGAGTGGCAATCATATTCATCAAATCATATCAATCCAGTTATTATTACCACACATGTAGGAAATGTTTATTTATTAGTTAAATTAATGCAAACTGTTTAAGACTTATCACTGATGCAGTGAGTGAAATGCAAAACACCACAGGAGTTTAAGACTGAGTTATGATAATAAAAGTCAATGAAATAACTTGGAAACTTCCAGCTAAGAACTTTGAATTACACTGTAACACATAATATTTCAAGCTTGTATTTTTTGAGAACACAGTCATAAGGGCTTGGTTGAGGGCTGTATTCAGGGCAAGCTAAGATCCACAGAGGGTTTTTAGCCTCATTTTCTGACCGGCCAGCTCCCAGGCCTATTTAATATTTCACAGCACTCTCTGAAATGGAGGAGAATGCACTTAATTAAGCGTGAACAATAAATTGGCTATAACCAATTCACCACAGTGCATGTATGGCCGGTTTAGGCTTTTGATCATTCAGCCAGGTCCCTGAATATGTTCGTCCCAGAAATGCTGTGTGCATTCAGATGCATGAAATTACAGTATGACATGATTCAACCATGACAAACAAGAACTTTGAAGTGTTAAAATCACCAGCTGGCTGTCAGTGCCCTCAAACTCTTCCATTGGTCTTAGAAAAGCAGTTTGCTTGAAAAGACGTAGGGAACAGAAATAACAGCTCAAGAATATACAATGGAAGCATTTGAACTGAAATTAAGTAAACACACATAAAGATTATCATTAACACTATAAAACCAGAAGGCTGAGCCAGAAAAGATGGATTATCCTAGCAATGGCAATAGTGGAATTACTCCAAGTTATTAGGGCCACAACCTTTTGGAGTATTCTTTAAATGAATGTCTTTAACCTGCTAAATACTACTGGATTTATAAATAGTTTTAGCGGGGTTTTTTTAAATTCTACTTTCACATTGGATGGTTCCTTTTCAAGTGCACAGGGATAAATAACAGTCTGTCTTGTGGCTATTAACTGTGATGCTCTTAACTTCAAATAAGTTTTGAAGCCAATGAAAAAAGGCTCTTCAAGTCAAAAGAAAGAAAATTATCATGAAGAAAACTGCTGAGACAAGGCTTTGCAGAAATGTTTCAGTTAAAATAATACTAATGGCTAGCTAATACCAACTTTTGGCTTACTGTTATATACTAGCATTTCTACACTGAGTCTGACAAACATTGATAAAGACCAAATGAGCTGCAACGTCTTCCAGTGTGCCAAATTTTTCATTTCACACTGATATTTTCCAGCTTCAGCACATGAATTTACAGCTAGGACTTCTTTGTCTGTTTAGGGTATAATGAACTGCTCTAAAATTGTGTCAGAAATAATACAACCTCAACATGAACCCTCATAAACCCTCATAAAGGAAAGGGGGCAGCCATCTGCCGTGACCAGTTGGGTGTGGTGAGATGGAGAAAGGACAAAAGATGTATGAGACGGTCAGAGTGCAAACTGGTGTGTAAACCCATAATGAGTGAAAAAATAAAGCAAATCAATTCTGTATTTAACAGAGAACCAATGAATAGAGTCTAACAGGAGAGAAATATGCTCTCTCTTTTTAGTCCCTTAGTACTCTCACTGAGCTGAAGGCTTTTTAGAAAGCTTTTAGAACAACCTGATAATAATGAATTACAATACTCAAGCTTTAAAGATATTGCACAAATGCAAGGCAGTATAACATATTTTTTTAATATGTGCATTGAAGGACATATTTTGTCAAAATGAATCAAAAATGATTCCTCACAGTGTTACTCAGGGCTATGGTAATGTCATCCAAAGTAAATATCTAGTTAGTCGCCATATTACTAATATATTTTTCTAATATTTTTTGGGCTAAGTACAATGACTTCAGTTTTATCTGAATTTAAAAGCAGGAAATTAGAAGCCATCCAGGTCTTTGTCTTTAACTAACTGGTGTATGTCATCAGCTTCATAAAGGTGAGTGTCATCAGCATACCAATGAACATGTATGGTATTTCTTCTAATAATAATCCCTAACAGAAATATGTATACTCTACGTATTATTAGTCCCAGCACAGAACCTGTGGAATTCCTTAATAAACCTTAGTTTCTTAGTTAATCTCCAGATCAAGACCAGGTGACCAGGAGTAGGCACAAACCCACCCTCAGGGGTCACTATACTGCTAGTCCCGAGCCCAGATAAATTGAAAGATTGAGTCAGAAAGGGCATCTGGCATGAAATCTGCCCCAGATCAAATATGTGGAGCCACTACTGTAGCAGCCCCATGGGAAATAAGAGAGAAGCAAAAAGTAGCATTGATTATTTAAACAGGTGTGACAAAAGATAATGTAATGGGTAAGAGAGTTCACTGAGAGTGCATATGTGAATGGACTATAATTGCTCCCTGTACAACTTTGCCCTGTTAGTATTAATTGGTTATGTTATTTGGAATAAATTGTTTGCTATGTCCAAACTGGCTTTCAGTACTCCAGCGCACTGCTTGTGAAGGCAGGAGAGAAAAAACCAGAAAGATTATGTGGTGTGAGTTCTCACGTACAAGTAACTAAAAAGTTGTCATAGAGGGTGTGATATTTTGCACTATCATTGACAAAGCTGCAAACTGTAGCTGCTTGAGATGGAGTTTTGTTTGTGACTCCCTAATATGCAGCCACTTTTAACCCACTCAAAACTCACTTAAAAGTATGTATGTCTGTGAGCTGTTCAGCCATTAATGAATCTCCCTTTAAATTACTTGCTTCATGTTTTTCAAAGGCAAAAGGGAAGCTAAAAAATTGGATATATATTTTCTTGGGACTGGGACAGAATGCTAATGTTATCTCATGAAGGTATAAAGGAAATACATAATGTCAATGTTGCTTTGACTTGTTCCATGTCTGTAATCAAAGGTAGACACAAGAGTTATGACACAATAAAAGATGCAATTACGTAAAAAAAAATACAATAACAAAAGATACATATTTACACAGGTCTCGTTTATGGTAACGTTCCCAATTACTTATCACATCATGGATCTATAATTATAAATAAACTAGAGAAACTTTTTTTTTACTGAATGGATAAAAATGGGCAGAAATTGGAATCTTTGTTTTGACTTGTCCTAGTATGAGTCAACCATTTTTCCTTTTCTTTCCTCATTATTTCTTTACCAGTGATGAAGAGTTTCAGGGTGTGTATGTCATGTGGGGACAGACAGCTGGTTATAATCTACAGTGTTCGAACATTTTTTTTTAATTTTATTGCTTTGGGTAGACAGCACACCAACCTGACTACACACACACAAACACATAACACGGTAACAACAACTCCCCTAGTCTTGGCAGCAGATGCCAGCCTGACCAGATGAACTGTTATTGATGGAGAAATGTATCATCCTCCCTCCCACTGTCTCCGACACACTACATTGATGAAGTATGCTGGTGCCCAGAAGTACAGCCACAGTGTGAGAGATACCAGTCCATATATTGAGTCCCACATATTGCAAGGAAATAAAAGAAGATACTTTATCCACCAATACAGTAGCCAGTTACCTCAAATATGATATGTGAACATTAGAATATATCTCATATGAAAAATGCAAAACACATTGTGTGCCAAGTAAATTTTAGCGCTCTTTTTGTAGCTGATGACATTATCTACTTTCACATTGAGGGAACACATTTTAAAGCTAATCTGTCTCTCAGGGTACATACTGTAGTCCACTAAGATCGATTTATATATAGCTGGATATTGTCTTTCATTTTCCCCTCGTTATTAAAGACTAATGTACTTTTCTGGTTTGAGATTAGAAGAGTCTGATTATTGCATTCACAGAACTAAACATACAGCTTATAAAAACCTTTTGTTACAATGTTTTAGATTTCAGGATTGAGAATTGGCTTTATTGTGTCTCCCATTATTCTCCCCTGCATGTGTTTCATAAAGTATAGCTAACAAAAGACAAGGTGGTGGCATTAATGTGCTGTAATTACAGATGGAGGCGGACTGTGGGGCAGACTGCCATCTACTGGATTAAATGCGACACCCCCCCCCACGCCTTACCCCAGCCAGTCCTACCTTTTCTCATTCTCACTCCCACTCAAAAAGTCAGTTGATGGAGTTTATACACACGCAATCTGGTATCACCAGATGCATGCAACTATGTATGAGACACAAAACCTCTGAATAAATGTGTCCCCATTTTAGTATACAGTGTGACTTCCTTTGTCCAGCATAACACAGTCTACATCTATCCATTTATTTGCTATTTTGTGTAACCATTTGTTCACCCTTCAGGGTCACTGCTAACTTTATGCATCTTTCAGTACTTTTTTAGTTCAATCCTGGACCAGCAGTAAATGAACTGAAGTCACTGTGGATGTGAACCAAGGTCATAGTCTCTACTACCATCTGAAACTGCACGAGATGACGAAACATCATGCAGGAAGTCCATTAAATTAACTACAAGGATAAATAAATACTGTGCTTAACTAAAAGATTAACTCAGTGCAAATCTTGCAGCCCATTGTTTTCCTTCTAGTCAGCGATAAGTTCTGTTTACTTCATTTAAAATAATGAGAATCAGTTCATTTGCCCACACATTAGCCTAAGTTAAACAAGTAAACAGGTGTGGGTCACTCCATGTTTTTATTATAAGTAGATATATAGTTTGCATATAGTTTTCCAAAACACGATTGGTCCCATCTAATCGCTCAGATTAATATATATGTGGCACAACATAGACAAACTTCAAGAGTAAAGTATGTAAAGTGTGTGTGTTTATGTCTGTGTGGTGGGGGTGGGTACAAAGAATGCACACAGGATATACTTTGCACAAAAAATTGTACGTGTGAGATGCATTTAAACCAAGTCAGCTAAACAACAGTGGTTTATATAGACTGCTGTAAACAATTCAATCATCAACATGACTCTCACTGTGATCTGTCACGCGCAGTGAGGATCTCTAAGCAGGAAGCTTTTATATGGTAATGAAATCGATTGGACCGATGCGCGCACCAATCAGAAGCGTTTGATTTATGTTTAAGGGACTGTTGAGAGGAGCAGTCGCTTGGCAACCGCTTAATGAAATGTATGAACTGTGGCTGTTAAAATAGCGACCTCCGAACCTATCAAGGAAATAAAGCTTTAAAGGGCCATGGATTTTTTTAAAGCAGTAAATGCATGTTAATCACAAAACTCGGTTTACTGACGTCTCGTCGAAAAAGAAGAAGTATTAGAGATTAATGTGGCAGACAATTCGAATGTCGTGATTCAAATTTCATCGAGAGCTATTGTCCTGTTTTTCACAAGAACCTTTGACGTTTTCGCTGCCTCGTGGTATCATTAGTTCTCAATGGGAATGTTAAAGCTTCGCCTAGTCGCTAGGCAATGCCTGAAGCGCAGTCAAAGGCTATATGAACAAACAATGGTTGAGCACCGCTCTTTCTGGGCTCAGAAAAGACGTGACAGCGGTAACCAATGAAAAAACGTCAGTCTCAGCAAGTCCTACATCTCAGATTTCGTCTTGAAAGATGAAAGAGGAAAACAGCGAATGCATACCGATCCAGTTAACCTGTCTATCTTCAGTATAGTTGATCCTTTCAGTGAACATTAAATATAAAGTAATGAAGGTGGCTGCTTAAAATGTCATTTGTTACAAGAAACAGATCAGAGAATACTGAAATTAAGTCTAGTTCTACCACCCCCTTATCTTCAGTTACTTTCGAAAAAATAAGTTGGTTTGCATGAAAGCAGGATCATAATAAATATTAGGATCGATATTCTTGCAGTACAGTCTGTTTGATCTCTAAATCTGAAGAAATGAAAATGGGATGGATGTGACCGACTGTTTCTGTGGAAACCAACTTTCCCCTGCCTACACGAGCCTCGTTCATCCTCAACTACACAGCTCACAGTCTGGATGTGTTTGCTGACAGAATATAGATTAGACAGCTCAGATCATTACATCCTAAGAGCTGATAACGTGTATCCAAACTCTTATGGTAAACAGCACAGCGGTGGAGATTATATCACAGATGACATTGAAGGCTTCTTTCAATAAAAGTACACTTAAAATATGTTTAACTTACAACAATTGGTAACAGCGAAACTGTTTGCCACTTCCAAATTGTCAATATGAGGCGTCAGTCTGAATTCCGAGGTGCCAAACTGAACCATTCCTATCCGAAACGCGCTGTATTCTTGATCCGCGCCCCTTGGAAAAAGTCCCCCTGAAATAAATACAAATAATCTTTTTTACACTGGTAAATATTTGATTAATACAACATATTTAGAACCAATTTCACAGGTTTTTGCGCACAAAAATGTTTGTAGCTAACTGGCTTTTTCGGTTGAACTAATGGGTGCTTACCAATCTGAACACTGGGCGAGCCTCCAAGCGCGCATCCCCATAAAACCAGGAGAAGTGAAACGAATAAATTCACTATCATTTCCATGTCGACAGTTTAGTGTCCACATCCACTAAGGTATTATGATATTCCTCTGTTTCTCCAGAGATATTAGATCCCAGACATATTGGACACCTTCAGTCTTGGGGAGAAAAAAAATAGGAAAGGACCGTTTTCTGCAGGTGGCTAGCAGTGAAAGGACACCGGCAGTGAAGGAATGGTCGCCTGCAACGTAGGTTTGCCGTTTCTTCTTCCGCTCCTCCTCGTCGCTCCCCTCCTGCCGCCAGCTGATACCTCCTCTAACGCACAGGCACACTGCGCGTCTCCGCTCGGCGAGCAGGAGATCTTCTCAGCATCACACCCACAAGTGAGGAATGTTAATGAGAAGGCGGACAGAGACGGAAAAAGCCGAGAATGAGCCACTTGGCGACAAGAGAGCACACAACACTTTGAAAAAGCGCTTCTTCTAAACAATGTAATCTTCTCTTTTTCCTAACATTGCAAAAATAAGAAGTTACATTTACAAATATGCTTTATTCACAACATTCGAGAGTTATAAGTGACACTTTATTTTCGTTTCCTGATGTACGTTTCAACTTTCCTTTGTTAGTGTCCCAATTCATTTTAAAGTCTGTCCACTTTTCAGCATCGTTGCCACCAAGTTTATGTTAAATGAACTTTCAATAAACCAACAAACAGACTTCCAGTATAAAAGCAGATTTTAGTACAATTTCCATACACTCATATGCTTTTTTACATTAGATCATCACATCTACTTTCTCCACACACATATATGTTTAAAGTGTGCATTTTGGGCATTTTACTGCTATTTTCATAACCACTTTAACTCAAGTGCATATAAACATAAACATAAACATAACATTAAGATATTCAGTTTACAATAAGAAAAAGGAAACAAAGAAGTTGTAATTTTGTGATGTTATCTCGAAAAGGGCTACTGCTGGACTCAAAACAACTACAAATATCTAAACATTTAAACCTTCTCCAAAACTAAACATCTTTTCAGTCAATATCAGCAAAACCACTGATTGATTTTTCTGTTAATTAGGTAATCAGTTAATCTGTGTTCACTGTGGGAATTTTCATTAAGTGATCACAAAGAAAGATATCTCTTCA
Organism: Diplotaxodon limnothrissa; assembly: GCF_057381915.1. NCBI lineage: Eukaryota > Metazoa > Chordata > Actinopteri > Cichliformes > Cichlidae > Diplotaxodon > Diplotaxodon limnothrissa. The sequence goes on along the minus strand of NC_140597.1, from coordinate 6,049,704 downwards.
GACCACTGTAGTACTTAGCTCCAGCTAGTTCCAGCAATCACTGACGATATCCAAAAGGCATGAGAAATATGGATGTGACGATATATTTTAGATTTTAAGACTATACAAGTGTACTTTATGTAGTTACACAAAAGGATTTATATTAACATTAGTAAGGGTTACAAAAGTCTACATGTAGTTTATCCAATATAGACCTTTAATACATATTTACAGGACACTGTTTTGACTGTATTTGTCAGTCACTGTTTTGAATGACAAATATCACATATGTATATTAGACAGCTTGGATTAAGACATTCGAATATAGTTGGTCACTTAAAAAAAACAAGCCTCATCTACAGCACGTACAAGGCCAACATTTCTTACTGAGAAAACTCATCAAGTGCATCAGCTGGAGGCCATCACTCATGCCCTCCAGGAATAACCATCAAATGAATCTCCTCTTTAACTTTGATCTAGTGCTTATCTCCACCTTCTGCATACAAATCTGATGCAAATATATTCCTGGTCTTGGGTGCCATTATGAATGGGGTTAAATGGAGGAGAGCTTGCCTTGCAGCCAGCAGGAAATAAGTAGCAATCCTGTCACCTGCTTTTATGATATGCATATCTCAACCTGCACAGACAGATGTATATTAATCATTGGCAATGCAAGATAGCAGTCTAGGAGCAAACTAATGAGGCTGAGAGTGAATTAGAGCTGAGGGCAGGGGCAGTTATAAGCAACAAATTGGCAGATTTCAGCACCATGGACAGCACATAACATGTATACTGTCTCCTGTTGTGAGAAGTCTTTAGGTGAATGAGAACACGTAGGGGTGGTAAAGATCCAAGATACTATAAGAAAAAACATCTTTTGTTTTGTTTTGCTTTTTGTCCATGATTCTAATTGATTATCACAACAATATTTTTGGAAATTGCAGGTAACTTCTTAAATCTGGTGGCAAGGATAAGTACAAATGGGCAAAAAACATACAGTGACTGGCCACTTTATTAAGTACAATAGTATATACAGCAGTAGTGCTATTGCTGGTTTCTGCCCCCCAGAATTCTTTGTGGCAAAGATACTGAAAACATTCCTCACAGATTTTGGTTTATATTGACATGACAGCATCATGCAGTTGCTGCAGATTTGTCAGTTTCACATCCATGATGTGAATCTCCTGTTCTACCACATCCCAAAGGTACTCTTTTGTGTCAAGATCTGGTGACTGCCAATTTGCGTGCAGTCATTTTTAACAAGAAACTAGTTTGAGATGATCTGAGCTTTATGACATGCCACATTATCCTGCTTGAAGCAGCCATGAGAAGATGGGTGCACTCTGATCATAAAGGGATTGACATTTAAGCTCTGGTATTTAAACAATGCTCAGCTGGTACTAAGGACACCTAAGTGTGCTGAGTTTTTTTAAAAAAATATATTTTCCTGCATTTAATTTTGTTAAGTCTGCAATTTGTTTTAAGGTTCGAACATTGTTGTGCATTCTGATATGTTCTTATACATACCGTGGTTGTATGGAGTGGATATTTGTGTTACTGTTGCCTTTCTATCAGCTTGGCACAATCTGGCCATTTTCCTTTGGCCTCTGGCATTAGCAAATCATTTTTACCCGGAATATTTTCTCTTTTTCACACCATTCTCTGTAAACCCTAGAGATGATTGTGAGGCAAAATGCAGGGTTGCTGCCATCTGAACGACTTATTAGATATTTGCTTTAATGAGTAGCTGAATAGGTGTACCTAATAAAGTAGCCAGCGAGTGTAATTACCCACATGAGCAGACAAGTACAATTCAGTTCGAAAGATTTGCAGTTTATCAAGGCTTTAGATGAAATTATGACTGAAATTTAACACAAAATATCTGTAATAAGCTATTATTACACATAAAAAAGCTCTGTGTGCACGTCTGTGATACTTATAGTAGGCTACAGTTTAATTTTAGGAAGGTAATTCTTAATTTCCCATGGTATGTTTTTAATTTCCAATTTTCACTCACTTTTGAAATGGCTGACAAAGAGTAAAGTATCTTAGTGTTTTAGCACTGCTGCCTTACGCACAAAAGTAATTTCTCCTGTCATTGTGCCCTTTATAAAGGCACTGGCTTGGGACAACCAGGCCTCTGTTGGTAGCTCTTTGTGTTTAAGTAAAACGCAAAGATGGAGTTTTCATACAGACATCAGAAAGAAATACACCCTTATCCTTCTTCATCCTCAACTTCGTATCTGTAAACATCTGTCTATCTCCAACTATTCAAGCTGGAGCTACTGAATGTTCAGAGGAAGGGTACATGCTAGAAAGGTTACCAGTCTATCACAAGCTAACAAAGAGAGACAGAGAATCATTCACACTCACCCTCACACCTAAAGCCAATTTAGAATCACAAATTAACTTAACCTGACCTAACGCTAGCTGGAGTAACTACACAGGCACAAGGAGCACAAGGAAGACAGGTAGACTCCAGTCAACCAGGAGCATCAAAGCAAAATCCTGTTTGCTGCCTGGTCATAATCCTGCAAAACTGTGGTGCCAGAATTTTGCTGTCTTAGTTCCCAAATTACAATAGAATTAAATTGTATGACACCACTATTTCCTTTCAACCTGTTGGGTTTTTTATTTATTCCTGCACTTCCTTCGTTTTATGTAAATAAACCAAACACCAAAAACTTTGCTTTCTTATGGTATCTTCATCGGTCAATTTAATTCTATACTCAACTGCTTGTGTTCCACAGGCACACATATGTTCTCCTGTTTGACCTTGTCTAAAGGTTCTGCCACGCATGGATTCCTTTTGCTGCTGCTGTTAGTAAGAATTTCAATTCCAGTGTGATTAGTTTAGAGCACATTTGCCAGTGTGCCGAATTGGCAGCCTGTGAGATAATTTAACTGTGACAATGCTGAAGTGTAATCTAATTAGTTTTTAGGGTGTGAGTAACATTTTAAACCCAATCAACAGCTCAGAACTCTTAATCAAATCACCCCACAAGCTGTGTAAGAATGTTTACATGGGGGATCTTTACATAAAAAAGCAAAAGAGTAGAATGAGAATTTTACATATGCTAATAAAACTGTTTCTGCCTTGTGAAACCATCATTGCGAACAGCTGGTAAAACTAACTCAATGTACTTTTGAGAACTATTTAGCTCTTAAGGTGTATGTGTTCCAGATATGCTCTAAAACCATATTCTAGAAAGCATTTATATTTCTGACATTTAGTTGGCTCCCCTATCTAGAGAGGTACACAGCACAACCGAGCAGCAATTTAGTGTCCCACTTATGACTATTTCAAGAAGACACTTAAGCTGTGATGGCCACACACTGACTAATGAAGTAGCACATTTCCTTTCTGCAACAGTATGCTGATTGTTATTGTTCTGTAAGCAGGATCAGTATGAAACATTTACTGGCTATTATTGTATGTGTTTGCATGTATTTACTCATAGTTCACTGATGATTTAAAGGCAAGTTAGTGTGCAAAATGTCTTCTGTGTTCTGCATTGTTTTATTCTATATTTTTGAAACTATGTTTGTAATAACTTTAAAAGCAGGTGTATGCAGAATTTCAAGACAATTAGCATTGGCATGTTTTGGTTTAATAAAATAATAATTAGAAATTAGTTAACTGTGCATCCACTTGGGTAAATACGACCAAAACACAAAGCAATTAATATCAAATATTCTTGTTCAGTTCTTACTTGAAAAATCAGCAGGGTCACATCTACTCTGGCCTTTTCCTATTTCTAAGGAACTTCCCAGCACAGAAAGCAGAAAGAGATGTCAGACATGACCACACTGCTGTCAAATGTGTGACTACAAGTTTCAGCTAAACCATATTTCTATTGACTAATCCTGTATTTCAAGGGGCGTTTGATGTTTTAGAATATAAGCCCTTTCTTCCCATCTTTTGGGCTCTAAATAATTGACAGGGACAATAATGTTTGGTTGGTCCAACATTTTTGATCTTGTTAATAATTTAGACCAAACATGGGGAAATATTAAAAAATAATACCAATGTCTTTCCTTAAAATCATGAGGTAACAGTCTCCACCGCCAAGCAAGTGTGCTGCCTCCAGGCTACATTGTGTAGAGTGAAAAATTCAACACTCCTCTGGTTCAAGAAAGGCGAACTCCAAGATCCACATCTAAGCACAGCACATAGGAGGAGGATATGAACTCAGTGTTATAAGTTCTCAAGTAATGAATGTGTGCATTGGCATATGTGCTGTTTTTTTGTGCGACACACGTTTTATATTATATAACTTAGTTAACATGTTGTTTATGTGTGTAAAATATTTAATACCTCAGGGAAAAAAACGCTAATAAATGCACCATGGTGTCAAACAGCTGAGCATGAGAACACCCACCCACAAACAGATGTTTAGACTAGCATTTGCAGCATTTCCAAAAATGTTCAAAGACTGTGAAAAATGCAACTGAATATAAAAATGAAAGTAAATATAATGACCTGGTAATAATTTATAGGCTATTTAATAAATAAAATATAAATAAAACATATTAGATATTATTTAAAAGATATATGCTCTTTTAAAAATGAGACATCAGCATCTCATTTTAAAACAAAAGGGAGGGGCTTGTTAACTACTGTGTTGAGCCACCTCTTCTTTTTAAATATGTGGGAAGGAAACAAGACGACCATTTGCTGTAATTTTGAATGCAAACTACATTTAAACTGGATTGGATGACTTGATTTGGTAATCTTGGAATTCAGCTACTGAAAAGCTCTTTTGTAGTATTGTTATTATTAATAAATGGAATTGCAACTAAAAGTGGGAACTTATGGATACAAATGCAACTGGAATTATTATAATAACTATTTTTTATTTTAGTGATTAGTTTTCTTGTGCTAGTTGATCAGAAAATAGAAAACAACATTGTTCTGTGACTTACAGCTGCTGCTGATGTGACACTGACTTCAGGGCTGTTTGTGCATACAGTAAAGAGGTGATGTGAATACAAAACAAGGCCTTTGGTCACACAGAAGTTGCTAAGCCAAGCATATCCTGCTATTAGAATTATTTTGGGGAGTTAAACCTGCAGGGATCGGTCCCAAGGTCAGGGAGAGTGCTGAGACTGGACACTCTGACTGCCTATGCTTGCATCGATAGCATTCAATCAATCTTTACACGTATGCATTTACAACATGGCCTCTAAAATACTTTTCCTTGAATCACATGAAAGTTTCTAAAACCCACTTAGTCCTTATGTAAGTAATATTATGTAATATATAAAAACTGTGTTTTGTAAGAGAAAATACAGTGTAGTTCTAAAGTCTTGAGTTACTCCCATCTCTTTGTATTTTGTAGGAAAATGAGGTTCAGTGATTTATTAGAATGTGTACATTCACACATGAAAGTACAGTACAGAAGACAAAAACAGAGCGATTGAAAGTCAGTATTTGGTATGACCAACTTTTAAGGTCTTTAATCCTTTATTTCTCCACTTTCCGTATATTTTATAATGACACAATGCCAAGATATGCCACATTTTCAGCTAATAGCTTTGGGAATCACCTTGTTGGTGCAAATGCATGTCAATGTTAGTTTTGTCATTTGTTTCATAGATTTGGTTGAAGAAATGGGAAGAAATTATATGCGTATGCACCAGTAACTAAAAATGCAATTTAAAACTAGTGCTTTACTGAGTTGTCTGATATGTCACTGGTTCTCTCCTTTAGTTAGGTGCCTTTTTATGCTTGGATGATTCATAGGTCCAGGTTACGTGGGTTAACAAACAAACATTCTTCTTAAAATGGCCAAATAAAAATGTGTGGAAGCAGCAGCAGATGTCCAAATTTCAAAACTTTGAAAGACCTCCAAAAAGCCTGAAAAAATATTGCTCAAGACTACTTTAATATCGGACTCCAGCAAAGCAATGAGTGGTGACTCAAGACATTTGTACAATACTGTAATTAAAATGTTTCCTTTAGTTATGAATCATATTTCATGTGTGAGAAATTGTGTGGCAGAAATTATATACTTAAACTAAGGAAAAATGTGAAGTGTTGAGCTTTAAAGCATTTAGGAAGATGCTTCAATAATACCTAAATAAAAAAATAATAATCATATGAATATATGACACTGTTAGACACTGACACTGTTAAGGAATTTATTAGTATTTGGTGTCATCTTGTCTTCAGGGTTCCCTTTATTTTTGTTTTAATGAGTCTGTTTTCAGGCCAAACAGTTAAAAATGCTGCTTTTACTGGTAGACTTAAAGTGATCTTTGATGTGGATTGTTCCCGTAACGAAACAACTAACTCCACACTGCATTCAAAGAGAAGCAAGTTTAGAATGGTTTCTAGCTGTCTCTCCTAACTAAATCATGTCTGATGCATGTCTCTGTAGGTTGTCATGGTAGTGTTAAGAGCTTGAAAAGATATGGCAACTGCCTTCCATTTTCAAACTCTTAAGACCATGTCTGATGTATGTTTGTTTGTTTGTCTTTCAGCTACATAGCATATTACTTCATGCACATTTTGCATATGCATTTAAGGCTGTTGCATTATGGTTTTAAATGAGGTGAAAAGCTGAAGGTTAAGATTAAGATGTCATTCATTACATTAAATTAATCATTTAATGATACCATTATGTTACTCATGGGATTCTGTGTTCCTTTCTACCTAACTGGTTTACATAGTTCTGCCTAAACACCTGTTTTATTATAATATAGTCATTCATACACAATTAAAATGTAAGTGATATGTAAATTTAATTACAATTGCAAGTCCAAATGCTTAAAAATAATAAGATGCTTCATGATTCCTGAGCTGGATAAAACTGATGACTCCACATTTTTATTTTAAAGGAATTAATTGTCTAGCTTCTTTTATAATCTCTAGTTCACTATTTTATTCATCAGCTTTTACTATCCTTCAATTTCTGCTTTTACTGTTTCTTACCCTCTATTTCTTCCAGGTGCAGCCTTTTTTGACTTGATGACAGTATTTCATCCCTGTCTTTCCTCACTCTTTTTTGCTCTTGTGCAGAACTAACTTTAATGATGGGACCCATGGTCGTGGCTGTTTTACAGATTTTTTTAGTCTGGCTGGAACTAAGCTTTTAGCCACTTTGAGCTCTGACAGGAAATGGCATCCTCCACACTTCCTAACCGTCCGTATTCAAGGTACTGCCAAAACCCAGACAGCTATGGTACCTGTGAAGGGTGAGGTAGTGGAAAATTGTAGCTGACCCAAAATCTGTTTTGGTCTTTGGGGAAAAAAATACTCCATTATGTCTTCGGTTTCAGATAAAACATTCCCAATGACAGTGTGCAAACATGAGAAAAAAGTAAAAGTAAACAGAATGTACTTTATTTGCTGATAGATGTGATAGTTACTGAAATATTACAACATGGCACTCTTTGCACGATATGGTCTTTTGAATAATTTTTTTTTTTTTTGTGGTAATAATGTTACGCAATGGTATAAATTTCCTGACAAGAAAATCATTGTCTAGACTTTATTTCTTTATTTCAGTGCCTAGGGAAAGGTTCTAAAAGCACAACACTCATGTGTGAAAACCTTGTTTAAAGTAAATGAGCTTCCAATAAGCCTTGTGGCCTCTTCTCCCAAACTCTTCCTCCACTAATCATTGCCTGACTGTCATGGTGCTTGTATTGGTGCCTTGGGTGGGTGCCTGGCGAGAGGTCATGTTGGATTAGAAAGCACCCTGCGTGATATAGGTTACTGCACTGTGTTACTAGCAGGGTGCTGGGTTGTGGGGGTGGAGCACAAGTACACACACAGACACACAGATAAACACACACACACTCGCAAAACCACAGACAGATGAGTCACACCTGTAACAAGAGCTGCATCTACTGTTGCGGTGCTATAAATGACATCATTAATCTTTTTGTTTTTATTGCTTCCACTGCTGGTAGCCTATTAGCAGATGTATCATTATGTTTATTTTTGGAGCAGATAAAAGCCTCAGCTAGCAGCTGCAATGTGTACTGCTTATAAAGACAATTCAGTGCTAAAACGCTTCAAAGGTTTAAAATGTCTGATAATCTTGGATTATTTACAAAACTGAAGAAAAATAAACTTTCCAAGCAAATGTCATGTAGCATTTCATATGTATTTAAATATAGAGTGGAAATCCAACTCTTTGTTTTAAAGTGATACCAGTACTCTAGTGCAAAACCTGGCATTGCATCTGTTTTTCTCCCAGGAGAGCATTTTATCGACTCATCACTTAAAAGAAATCTAGTTGCCGCCATTGGGGGGCACTGCAATGCAAAATCTTTTTCATTTGTGATTCAGCGAGACCTGGAAAGAGTCTACAGAGCTATTAAAACTAACCTCAAATATGTAATCAGTAAAATATATACTTTTCTTATGAGTCATACTTTATATGCTTTTAAATGTTATTTTAGAAGCTTCAAATACTGTTTTTCCCCGTCTCAGTCTGACTACCATTCTGTGTCATAGGTTGATTTTTGTAGTCTGTCTGTAACCATGGCAGCTGCAGAAGAAGAAAAAAAAAATGTTTTTGTCATGTAGTGAAATCAAAAAAGAAAAAAAGAAAAACAGGAGATCAGGGCAAATAACACTTTAACTGTTCCGTTACATGAGCAAACCTGCCCTAAATGACTTCAAACTTCATTAATATGACCCTATTGTCACGACATGAGGTCAGCATTTATCTTGCTTCATTAAGCCAGAGACAGATTTCATACGAGAAGTCTCACAGTGATGGTCTGGGGTCATTTTCAAAGCAGGTTTTCATGAATAATTGATGGCTGGTTTAGCAGATTAGGAGAGGTCAAGCCTAGGTGAAGAAACAGATGTCGCATGATGTTCCGAATGCATATGGACAGTGCAGAAGGGAAAATGTTGTAAATATAGACCGTTTTTGTCTTATTGTTAGCAATATATGTTAACCAGCTGTAGGCTGAGTAAGAATCAACAAACAAGTAAAAAAAGAAAGGTAAAGAAGATGAATATTTGGAGCATAGCAATGAATGAAAAACAGTTCTTGGTTTAAATCTTTGTTTAATTTAATCACATTAAATGGTGAAAAGTTGCTTGTTCATTTATTTTTCTTTGCTTGTGTATTTCACAAACATATGGTCCCAGTTCAGTAGTGATCCATTTACACACAATAAAAGTGTCAAATATTACATTTGCTGGAGGAGTGGCAGTGTCACATGGCCGTCTGAGCAGGAATAGAGTGTTTCGCATCCACATATCTTCTCAAGAGCAAATCAAAATAATATTAAATAAATATATTAAATATATATTCTATACATATATTTTTTTATACTTTGTTTTCATATACATGCATTATTTTAACATGCAAGGTAATTATAATGTTGCACGTTGCATTAAAGCTTAAATAAAACGCTTAAACGTATTAAACTTGCGAGCATACTCCCACTGGGCAATGGTAAAAATTAATCAAACAAATAAATTAATAAATCCATAAGCATCATCAATCGATCTGCGCGACTACAGTTTATTTCTTAATCAGTCTTTGTGGATTTGTTTGCATCACATCAGTTGCTTTATTTGCAACCCTGTATTAACCTCTTAAGTACTACAAAAACAAAGCTTCAGATTTTATACTTACTTTTTAGGAAAGATAAGAAAGACTGATTTGGAATGATTTTTTTTATACACAAATGGTCACAATGTGTGTGTTTTTTTAAGTTAAATATAACAATTATAGTAATATATAATGACTCTCAAAATCATTTTGCATGGGTAGGTTTCACATTTCTTTAAGTTCACTTTGATAGTTAAGAAACTTGTGACGGTGTGTGTGTGCGTGTGTGTGTGTGTGTGTGTGGGGGGGGGGGTCGATAATACAAGATCATTTGAATATAATCACAAATATATAGACCAGTAAATCACATTAAAGAAGAGGAAGGAGAAAGGGAAGAGAGCTCTCGAGTACAGGTCAACTCTTTTGGCAGCAGAGGGGATGACCGGCTTTGGGGGAGGAGGTTTCTTGTAGTTCTTTGCTTGGGATTTGCCGAGACCAGAACCAGTATTGATGGCCTTCCCGTAGCAGTCAAAGTTTGACAGTTCAAAGTCCCGTGGGAGTGAACCCACAATGCTGAAATCATTGGTCCTCAGGTCTGATTTAGAGGTGCATACCTTCTTGCAGCGGGTCTCAGCAACCTGGGTGGACAAAAGCACACACAGACACAGACCGACTTGATTATTGAATTCTGCATCATTTCTGTCTAAAAATACGCTTATCTGTGTGAAACATCTGAGCCATGATAAGATTAGAGTAATATTCCGAAAGCGCTACGGGCAGCCTCTAAGGCAGAGTAGCCACAGCAAAGTGGTTCAAAACTGGTTGAGTGAGCAACAGACTGACTTTACAATCCATAAAGGCTTGTAGCTTTATCAGTGGCCCCAAGATTATTCCACCTGTACAGCAAGTTCTTCAGTTAATTTAAGACTTTAAACCAATGAAACCATACCTCTACTGCGTTATTCTGCACTGTAGTGTATTGTAGCTTGGTAGAAATTAAATAAGGATGGTTAGCTGCAAAGTTCACACTGGAACACTATTCCCATGTTGACCAAAGTTAAGTTATTAGAGCAGACAGAACTCATCTGCTACTTTAGTTTAAGTTCTGCACATCTTTCCTCATGCCTGTCACTTACCTCTTGCTGCACAATCAGTCATTCTCTACTTGTTTAGTAGCTGCCAAAAGTGTTTTCTATTACATCCAGTCACTTGAGCCAAAAACATGCTCCACCAGGAAACCCAGAGTCCTGCCATTTATTTCGATGCTGAAGCACGGCTGCAAGCCAAGCACACCCTGAGTGGAAGTGGCCTTTCCCAGCGAACAATGCACAGGAGCAGTTATAATGGAGCTGATCAGTCTATACCAGCACATTGTATATGCTTCATTTGTCATGAAATAATGAGGGAATGGGCCTGGTCTGGCCACAAAACTGCTTATTAGTAAGCCCTAAAAACAGGAGACTATGTATACAAATGTCTGTAATTCCTAAAGACTTGATCCAAATTTGTTGTTAAACCCACTGAATTACAGCCAAAAGTCTGCACTTCAATCACATCCGAATTGCTTGATTTAAAATCCCCTGTGGTGGCGTATAGAAGCAGAACTGCAAAAATGTGTCTTTGTCCAACAAATTATGAAGGTAAGTGTACCCAACAACATCACATAAGATATAAGAGTATTTTCTAATACACAAATACAGACACATTCATTTTTCTGCAAGTTGGAATTTATCTTTATCAGACTAAGACTGCATGAGGGTTTACAACTGAAACCCTTTTCCATCACGTCTGTACTTTGTATAGATACCTTTCTTGCGAACCAAGCAGCACAAAACAGCATATAGAAACATTTTTGACTGTGCCATTTTTAAACCTCTTATTATGGCAAAAGGAAACTGAATGCCACACTTGCTCTAACTACTCTTTGACACATTAAAAAGTGTTCTGTTTCTTTACAGTAGTGATGATGTCATATTGAGTTCTCCAAACTGAAAGGAGCATTGAAATGAGGCTATGCAAGATAGCTGGACTCAATTGGAAACAGACTACCCTTTGAAAATGTTGTAAAAGAGCTGTTTGATCTTGAAACTTGGATAGAACTCTGATGCTAAATCAAAGCTACGGCTATTTTAAGAGGAAAAAATATCTTTGGAGCCAAAACTAGACTTGCTTTGTTTTATGAAATTTTTCCTAATATGGCTGTTCTCTCATCTAGGTTCTTGTGACTCCTCTACAGCCTCTACATGTTATCACAACCTGTGCTTACACAAAACAATCTGCAGGAGGACTTAAGTTAATGTCATCCAAAAAAAATCCCTTTCATCGACTTCCCTAAAGGCCTGCGGGGTGAACAGGATCTAATCAGACTAAGGATGCTTATTCACTGAAGTCATTAAGCTCATTAAAGCTTCATTATTTTGATTTGGTTTTGACAAGAAAACCTATTAAACCTCAATGGAATAATGTAATCCTCTCAGACCAAATGTGGTTCGGACTAACATAGACTCAGAGGTAAATTAATTGCAATTAGGGCATACAATCGGAAGACCCATGCAACATCCTCCCTGTGCATGTAAGTGTCAGACTTGAGCCCTGACCAAGCTGTGCGTATGTGTATGTCAGACACAATGCCAATTATTAATGACTGGATTTCCCTTTTCTCAGTGCCGTAATATTCCTATCAGATACTGGATCTGGTTGTTGATGTGGTTTGGGAGTTACATAAAAGCAAAAAAACTATACACAGGCATCCAAACACTCAACAGTCACTCAACAACAAAAATGCACCATCGTTAAAATGTTTTGGTGATTAACTGGGGCATCAAAACCCAAAGAGGTCGTTATGGATATCATCATTATTGATTACACAAGCATCTGTGCTCTCATTAAGAAAAATGCAACTGAAATCAAGTCCCACATAACATAAATACCCTCGATGTTATCTTGATGGATGATGCAAATATTTATGCCTAATGTATGAGTTCTTATTTAGGGTTTCAGGCAATGTAAAGATGTTTTGGTTTATGCCTCCATGTCCAAATATTCTTTAGCAAAAACTAAATAGATATCAGTGGATAAAGAACAAAATCAGAGGTTTTAAATGCCTTTCAATGGGGAATTTTAAGCTTTTGATGTGTCAAAAAATTGCTTTTTTTCTACTTGTATTTGAAGACAAAAGGTTTTGCGTTTTGAGTTTCTGTGTTCCAAACATAGGCATATATTTTTATGCATAATGTGGCCACGCCTATACCAACTGCCCTCATATAGATGGACAAGAAATGGTGACATTGAAATTATACTACGCATATGCAAAGTTGAAACTCTGAAAAGTAAAAGCTGTTGATGATCATGATAAAAGATCTAAAATGGACTGCAAAAAATGGATTCCACTAGTTTGAGCACCATATGCAAAGCATGTGTCCTCTGGTGCATTTTCATTTGAATTGCTCCTGTTATACTACATGCAAACTCTCATAAGAAGGCTACTTAGAGGTGACTTACAGATACAAACACACTCAAATTATCAAAAACCAAATATACTGACATGCAAGGTGCTGACGTGAAGCGGTGTCCCTCCGGTTCCGTTGACCGTGTTGTTCCGGGCAGCAGGGCTCTTTCCTGCAGCCTTCTCTTTGGATGCTATCTTTGCCTTCTCTGCCTCAATGCGTTTTGGGCTGTTGAGCATCACTTGAACCACGGCATACTCCACCAGCGAGGCGAAACCAAACAGCAGGCAAGCAATGAGCCAGATGTCGATAGCCTTGACGTAGGATACTTTAGGCAGCTCTGAGGCCAAGGAGGTACACTCAGAGGACAAAGAGAGCACTGAGAGGATGCCTGTATGGAGAGTTATAACAAGAGACCTTGTCAGTCATTATAGTCAGATGAGGTATTTTTTTGTTTTTTATATTGAGAGATATGTGCACATTTTAGTCCCTGTGAAAACAGCTAGTAATCAAAACATAAAACCTTCATCCCTGTATAGCAAAAATATTTATTTATCACAGAGGTTAAGCATTTGATTAACTTACGGCTGAGGAGGGAACACTAATACGTTTCATCTTTAATGAATAAAAAAATTAAAAATTCATTTAGTAATACACTAATCTGCAAAAAAGCTTTTAGAATGTCGGAGTTACCTCATTTATTAGGACATTTCCAAGAGCTCAAATAGCCTTTAATGAAATAGCATTTTTAAATCATTTTTACAGGTTGGAGATTCCTTTGCAAAGCACCAAAGCATCCTTACAGGATACTAGTGATGGGTCGGTCGCGAACGAAATGGCTCTTAGAGCCGGATCTTTGAAGTGAACGATGCGAGCCGTGGGTTTTTTGTTTTTCGCTTCACGCTGCAAGTCACCCTTGTGTTTGCGCTGAGCAGAGACGGCAAACAGAGCCTTGCGTTTGCGCCCCTTTCCCCTCTGCTCAGCGCTGAGTTGAGGGGGCGGTAGTTACATTCGCAACAGCAGTAGCACACAACAAGAGCAGGAGGGAGAGGGAAAGAAAGAGAGCCGGGAGCAACAACAAGAGACAACACCGTCACATTGGAAAGGTACAGTAAAGAAAATGAGTGACACCAAGAAAAGAAGCAAAGTCTGGAACCATTTCAATCTTAGTGACAAAACAAAGGCAGAGTGTAGAGTCTACAAGAAAAGGATATCATATAGAGCCGGCTCCACAAACAACATGCACATACACCTAAGAACTGTCCACCCATCAGTGCAATGGGAAGATAAAACGCAGTCAGTTGAGTGTGATATTAATATTTCTAAATGCCAACCTTTCCCTTAATTAAAGATCTGGGCGTTCTCCCCCCCCTCTTTTTTCCCCCCCATATTTTAATTTATTGCGTTGTGGTTTGCAGTGTTTTGTGTTGTTTCACTTTAAATTTGTTTAAAAGGAAAAAGCTGAAAATTTAAGTAGTTAAAAGTTGAAATGTATGAAATGTAAATAGTTGGTTTCTGTATTTTATAATTTATTTATTACATTTTATGTGGAGTGAATAAATAAAAGTATATTTACAGTGGCCTTTAAAGACAAAACACGTACAAACTCCAAAACACAACGGAAGTGCTCCAGGATGCTAGGGGCCGTGTTGAGCTTTTGTTACCTAGTGGCTACTACACAAGCCAGGAAGTACCAACAATTGGATTGGGTGTGTGGTAGTAACAGGTAAATGAAGTTTTTTTTTTTTAAATTATTCGAATACATACACACACACACACACACACACACACACACACACACACACATATATATACACACACACACACACACACACACACACACACACACACACATATATATATATATATATATATATATATATATATATATATATTAGGGGTGCAACGATACACAAAATTCACGGTTCGGTTCGGTTCGATACTTTGGTGTCACGGTTCGATATTTTTTCGATACAAAAAAATGTTCATGCCTTTTTAATTTGTCATTTATTAAAATTATAAATATATATTTTAACTCAAAAGTACAGTTTTTAAATTTAACCCTAACCCTTGTGCGTGTTTTTTATTTTGACAGCGAATGCGCACCTGCGGACCACTTATGTGCAGCCCTGGTTATTTAGCTCGTCATATTGCAGCCACAGAAATTCTTTTGTCCATGAAACCATAAAGCTGCACTTTCTTTTTGCCTTATAGTCTGATTTGTCATAACTTCTCCATTTTGTGGTAAGCTTTTCTTTGGCTGTCACTTCTTCACCCTGACCTGTCTTATTTGGCTCAGCAGAACTAAAATATATATCTGTCTGTGAAGGTTCTCAGTCATCCAGGTCATCGTAGTCAAATATATATCCTGCTGCTTTTACACACGCACTCACATAAGCTCAGCGATTCTCTGCGCGATCAACCTCTCACATGTTTAAGCTTGCTGCGGGAGATTTCACTTGTCATGTTTGCATAGTAAGCTAACGATTAATAAGACGATGTCAGAGGAATTGGTGCACAAATTATCATCACTCACAGATCAGTACTCTCGCTCTCTATACACAGTTGGCACGATTGCAAAGTGAAAGCAAAAAAACAAGCGCAAATTCAAACGCAATTTCAATATGTCACATATTGACAGTGGCTCACCGATGCCAATGACATAATTACCCAGCTACATTTCTGAAAGAATGCAAAAGCATTGACATATATTTTTCCTACAATAGCCCGACGGGCAGGGAAGAGATAGATTTTGGTACCCCGACTGAAAAGATCGCTAGCTCCGGGATGTCGGGCTAGCGATATTGCGAGCCCTGTATCTGATTGAGGAATCACTCATCTTTGGAAAAGAGAGTTTATTACAGAGAAATGGCTCTTTCCAAAATAAAAGCTATACTATCCGCTTCTTCTGGGCTATATTCTCAGCAGCATATTAAACACATAAGGAGAATCATGTGCCAACAGCTGTCTAAATGACTCGGCTAAAGTTAGTAGCATGCTTGCTTGTTTTTTTCTGCTTCCACTTGTCTTTGCACTAGGATGATGTCGGCGTAAATGTGGAGTCATATTCGTTGTGTTCCCACTAGTGCTTTCAGGTTAATCTCGTTGAAATGACCTTAACGCCACAACACGGCAAATCTCCGTTAACGAGCTACCGCCGATCGCCCCGTGCATGGGGCTAGACGGCCAACATGTTAACGAGCTAACTGCGCTAACACACTAGTTCACACCAATGTAATTGAGCATTGCATGGCAAACATACTGTTTTACTTTAGTCCATGACTCGCTTACCTTCAGGGTCATACGTCACATGAAAACCAAAATAATTCCAAACGCCAGATCTGAATGCCCTGCGCTCTTCCTTCTGACGATGCTGTCTGTGTTGAGCGCTCAGTGAATCTGCGTTCGACTACTCCGCCTAGGCTGCACTGTCGAGCCTAGGCGGAGTAGTCGAACGCAGATTCACTGAGCGCTCAACACAGACAGCATCGTCAGAAGGAAAGTTGATAAAATAAATCAAAAATTTTGTATTGTTCGATACATATGCGTACCGAACCAAAAGCACTGTATCGAACGGTTCAATATCGATACGAATATCGTTGCACCCCTAATATATATATATATATATATATATATATATATATATATATATATATATATATATATATATATATATATATATATATATATATATATATATATGGGGGCGATCGTGGCTCAAGAGTTAGGAGTTCATCTTGTAATCGGAAGGTTGCCGGTTCGAGCCCCGGCTTGGACAGTCTCGGTCGTTGTGTCCTTGGGCAAGACACTTCACCCGTTGCCTACTGGTGGTGGTCAGAGGGCCCGGTGGCGCCAGTGTCCGGCAGCCTCGCCTCTGTCAGTGCGCCCCAGGGTGGCTGTGGCTACAATGTAGCTTGCCATCACCAGTGTGTGAATGTGTGTGTGAATGGGTGGATGACTGGATATGTAAAGCGCTTTGGGGTCCTTAGGGACTAGTAAAGCGCTATATAAATACAGGCCATTTACCATTTACCATATATGAGTGTTTGTGTATTAATACAAAAACAATAGACATATGAATTCGATTGTGTAATTTAAGTGATCTAGGTAGCTCTGTTTTGGAAGTTCAGTTAAAGCTAGAAATGTGTTTTGGAGTTTGTACGTGTTTCATCTCTAGGGGCCCCCATAAATATTTATACATAAACATACATAAAGAATACCACGTTTTTTCACATTACTAATTCCTTTTGTGCATAATTTTATATTGTTGTTGATAATTAAGTCATTAAAGCAGGAAAAAAACCTGAAGAGCCGGTTGGGAGCCGAAAGAGCCGGCTCTTTTTAGTGAGCCGAGCCGAAAGAGCTGTTCTCTAAAAAGAGCCGGAAATCCCATCACTACAGGATACAGCACAAATAATTACAGCCAGCCTTTAGAGGGTGTTCTAACAACTGACAAAGAGCTTTGCACAATTTTTTTTCAAATAATAGTGCTGCTTCAGGGACACAATAAAACACACAAATAGTTACTAGGTTTTGCCTCCAGGCCTCATATGGGTCACTCATCAACAAAATGTTCATACTGGGTTCAGAATTTCTAAACAAATTGCTTCTTTCTCACTGGAATAAACTTTAATTACAGAATCGTGGAAGCCTACCTATATGAACAGAGAGAAATATGAAAGTGGCAATATTGGTGTCTTGTTCATCAGTGAAAAAAAAACAAACGTGGGCTATATGAGAATGAAAAACAGGAACAACATACTGTACAGAAAATTTCTGTTGTGTCATGGCAAACCAAGTTATATTGTTACATCTGTTCACACTCCCTATACGGCAAGAATACATGCTGTTTAAACATAAAAACACACACCTCAGTTCAATGAGCACATGGACACATACAGTATATCCACATGTACACACACACACACACACACACACACACACACACACACACACACAGCACAGAGCTATAAATGAGAGTATTCCCACACCTGGGTGCTAACTGACCTGGACTGATCCCATTTAGAGAGAAGTCAGGGGAGGCTTCCAGGAGGAGTTGGAGTGATGATGGAATGAAAGTGGTGATAAACAACTGGAGGGAGGATGGAAAAAAGGAAGCAGTGGAAGACTGAAGTGGGATAACAATGGATTATCTTATCTGTGCAGCCCTGAACACACACACACAGACGTGCCAGTGTGACACTGGGTGTGGGTGACACTGACATATTACACACAGGTTGAATTATGAAGGAGGGGGACAAGCAAATGGAAAGATTTTTTTTCTCAAGCCAGCACAAGATCTACAAATACTCTGTCAATTCTGAAAAGTGTAGTGTTTGTAAAGTGTAGTATAAGCATTTACAGCATATGAAGGAAAGATAATGCATAAACATCTATAAGAAATAGGCAAATATAACATCTATACAGTGATATATAACCTTGCTTGAGGCATTTTTCTAATTAATCTGAACACATAAGGGTGTGCCAAAACGTTTATATTTGGTACATGTAAGACATACTTGAAATATATCTGCTGTAAAAATAGTGTTAAAATTGTTAGTTCACTACATTCATTCATGTGACAGTAGTAGTGTCTTTATCTGAGTATTTTTACATTCAGGACTTGAATTTCAAGTTGTAACATCATTCAGAGATGGCCTTCTCTGAAATAGCCGAATTACTTATTCAGCTATTTCATTAAACTGAATGTGAAAAATCACAGTGGAGCCTGTGATTTGGAGCATTTGAGTGGTAAGTTTATCACTGTTATGTGTTGTACCATACCACATCAGACGTTAAATTAAGCTACAATTTGACCAGGTTAGTTAATCAGTTCCAGGTGTCACATGTTTTGAGGACATCCATTAAGTAGAGACACAAGACAGAAGGGCATCCACGGGGCAAGACAAAGAAATAAAAAAAAAAAACCCTATAATGATGCTATGAGAAGAGTGTGTTTTAGCTGAGGAAACTTATGAAACCGACTGTTTAAAAGAACTGACAACTTCATATTAGCCAGTGGTGCCAGCCTGTGCTTAGAATATATTAACCTAGTTCCTTTTTCCAACATACAGGCCTAAGCGAAAGACAAATTGTGTCAACAATCAGTGTTATAAAAAGGGCCACTAGATATTGTTCATCTGGGTCCTGTGATTTATGCAGTACATATACAAAGTCACACTATAATCTAAGTACTACCAGTACCAGACAATCCTTGTCACTTCCCTTGGGGCTCGTTCTAACACTCTAGTAATCTACCTGAACCTCCCTCAGGCTTGATACAACGTGTGCTTCTTTAATTTGGAAAAAAAACAGCACCTGTGTGCTTCAGCACACTCCTTCATTACTTTGGTTAATAGGGATCAGGTGTGCCCTGTTGGCCAGCTCAAGTAGCTTCTGCATTCCCACTGTCTCCGTAACACTTTATTGACTGCACAGAATAACATAAGAATTTAAGTGAAAGACAAGAGCCTGGCCTTGCCTCCAGCGATAATAAGCTAAAATTTAACAAAAGGCATTTTATCAGTGGATGTTTATAGGAATCAGCTTCTTGTCTAATGGGAAAAATAGCTTGAGTGGATGAATGTTTTAGATTTTAAACATAACAGCAAAGAGAAACCAAAGTTATGACAATTAGGCATAAACCAACTGGCTAACCAGCAAAGGGGGCAGTTATTGGTCTTAAACATGGGTTTAAGCTCTCAGCTCTGATTCATGTGTATTTAGCTTACACTGGACAAGGGTTCTTGCTTCATGGGTCCCATCTGTCAATTACAGCGACATTCAATGATTTGTCACATACAGAAAAACGATGGCTATGACACCAACCTCGACAGATAAGTCCTTCATGGTGTCAAAGTGATGGATAAGTCAGTGATCCATACAAACATCCAAATACTTTAGAGTGGTTTCTATTTATTTACTATAGCCTTTTGCCCAATAGAAATCCTTTTAGACAGTAGTTTAAATGTCTAATTCCTCCAATAAAAAAAAAAAAAAACACTCTCACCCATCACTCTTTTTGATCTAATTATGCACTTATCCCTGGATGGAAGCACAAGAAATAGTTCACAGACAATGTGTACTGATAAAGATCGGTGAAACTTATCAAGTAATCCATACCCAAAGGAACCCTGGCAGCACTTGCGTCAGGGTTAATCCAGAAGGAAAGCCATGAAAGGACTACGATGAGCAGCGTAGGG
This sequence comes from Diplotaxodon limnothrissa, assembly GCF_057381915.1. Taxonomy (NCBI): domain Eukaryota; kingdom Metazoa; phylum Chordata; class Actinopteri; order Cichliformes; family Cichlidae; genus Diplotaxodon; species Diplotaxodon limnothrissa. The sequence goes on along the minus strand of NC_140597.1, from coordinate 6,029,550 downwards.
GCATAAACACCCATCATGTAGAAGCCAACCTGTCGCCTTAGGGTGAAGATAACCTCTACACAAGTGTAGTACCCTGCATGACAATGGAAACAATGGTCACATATCAAAACATGATTTCATCAAAACATAGCTAAGGTAGTTAAGTAGGCATGTGCTTGATGGCACTGGCAGTGCCTTCATGCACATGATTTATGTGTCCCAATTCAGAGAAATGGCACTATATGAAGCCCATGCTCCACCTTACCTTTTCCCATAAAGCATAATTAATTAGAGACAATAGCCAGCAGTAGTTTTAAGATCAATAAGAAAAAATAAAATGTTACGTATTGGTTGAAATGTGGTCTTCAGAGCATCCAGTCCCTTAACTGAAACAGAGCAGGTGAGAGAACTGGCACTTCACTGAACGGTCTATAAAAGCCACATTAGGCATTAGGAGGTAAGGTAAGTTCTTTATGCACTCTACTTCGTCCTTTGGCCAAAGAGAAAAGCAAACTGCAGTAGTGTGCATCATTTGTCATGGAGAAAGCAAAAAGAGAAGACAACAGCCAATAGGCTTTAATATAATTTCACATAACTTTGTTAAAGCTGAGACTTATTTGAGCACTCAAGGTCGCACATCAGAAAATACTGCTTCCTACTGTGAATGTGCCAAATGTGTAGGATGTCTGAACCTGCCCCAAATCCTTTGAGTTATTACTGTTAGAATTGGCACTTCCATTTTCTCTTTTTTTTAAGTGATTTTGCTTGAAAGTACTATATACATTCCTACTAATAACTTATCTATTTTTCAATCACTCATTCCTGTTGGAAGTAAAGCCATCATTAGTAAGCCTGAGGAATAAGAATCCATAAGATTCAGACCTTTTCAGGAGCCTTTTGTTTCTGAATATAGAGCCTAGTTAGTCGGTCTAATGGGATGGTAGAGTGGGTGGGCTGAAGTAATATTTAACTAGCTCAGGGATCTCTGGAGCTTTTATACAGCATATAAGAGCCGCCTGTGTCGCCAAGCAGGCTTGAACCAGTCGTAGACAGAGGTGATCTTTGTGTCTGGCCAGGTAGCCATGGCAACCAGTTAAAAGCCTGACTCATCGCCAGCAGTGTGCCTCCCCAAGTGTGAGAGCATTGAGGTCATACCAGCTCTGTTGGCTGATAGAGATTTTTCCATTTCATTGTGAATTCATTTTGTACTCACATAAGTCTGCATGAGTGTATACCACAGTACCATTACCTTTTTCTTTTTTGCAGTTTTACTTCTTTTATTACAGGATTAGTTATTATTCTTAGTTCGGCAAGCAGCCTGGAAAATGACAACTTTTACAAGCTGTCTGCTACCCTTCACTGGTATTTAGACACATTTAAAAAAGAAAAAACCTCTTAGCAACAATATTCAGTAAGGACCACATAATTGTATATAAGGGTACTGAGGCCTGTAATGCAATTCAATATTTAGGACCAAGAAGGATAACCCAGTAGGTGGTTCACTTCTGGCAGGGCACACTGTCATGATAACTGATGCTGCACACCTAATTTGCTAGCTTCAAACACAGTTCAAGACAGCAGATAAAAACATAAAATCACCACCTGGGGATAAATCTGATTTTTAGAAATAATAAACAATTTTATTATTTCATATTTATATAGTAAATAGCTTCTTTTTTTTTTAATTCTTCTCATGACAAATGGGAACAAACAGATCTTATCCTGTGTAGTCCTTGTTGTACATTTGGCCATTTGATGATAACATCAGAATTTTTGGTAAAACATACTTAGAAAAAACTTGGTTAACTTCCTTAAGAAACCACCTTCGTGTGATTGTTTAAAATAATAGGCTGTAATGGACATATTGAAGCCAAATAATTAAAAGATTCTTGGAAAACTGAATGTTACCACTGTTATTTTTACTATACTCAGTGCACAACCTATTAGCTACACCTTGCTAGTACTACATTCACCCCACTTTGGCCTTTACAACTGCCTTAAATCTTCATAGCAGAGATTTCTCAAAATCCTGTAAACATTCTTCAGAGATTACTTTTATTCTTATTGTACAAATGGATGAGATTTTCATGGTAAAGTGAAAAATAGATCCAGGACAGAAAAAGCTGCATTATGCCGGTCATACAACTTCAGCTTTTTGCAAGAGTCTGCACAGACAGCATGCTAATGCTAAGCTAGCCAGCATACTAAGAGAAGAGTCATCTGTGTCCTAGTTTGAACAGCGACTTGTGTTGGTGTGTTGGGCCCAGGGAACACATTCACATAAAAAATTAAATACATTTCAATGGGGGGTTTTTTTGTTTGTTTTTTCTATCTTTACATTTTATTTAACCATGAGCAAAACCTTCCCTGTGGTTTGTCTTTTAAAACTCTAAATTACTTTAAACTTGTCAACATTAGGTTTGACTACTGATAACACATCATGAAATAGAAATAATATGAATGAGAGGAGTTTGCACTGTGACAACTCAAAGTCACTCCATGTTTCAAATTACAGCGTGTGCTAATATTATTACTTTGTTTACTTTGAGGAGAGTCAGAGTAACCTTTCAGTCATGACTAAGTAAATTTGTAATATTTCTGAATTTGTCCTAAGTTATCTGATACATCTGTCTGCTCAGTGACTGTGATTTTTGGTGGCTTCCCAAGAGGGAGATAGTCAACAGTTAATGGCAGACATATCCATATGACTATACTTTTAGGTTGAGGATAATTTTCTTTTAAAAAAAAAATTAATATTGCTTAAAACAATGTTCATAGAAAGTCGGAATTTTAGCGCAGATGCCAGCGCAGGGAAAAAAAGTAATTTAGTAGTTCAATATACCCATTCAGACTTCTACTGTACATTTTTACTGTCAGCTGAGCGTAACTACTTTCTTTGGATGGTCAAAACTTTTTAACTTTCTTATCACTTTATATTGTTTCATAACGATGAAAGTACCTGTGCCTGCATAGTATTTGGTGCAGTTTCCATAAGTAATATCTTCTTGTCGGATATCAAACTGTGGCAGAGCAATAGCATCCATTTGCACAGGGTCTCCTGTCTGCCACATAAACTGCAGGTCATCTGTTGTATAACCAACTGGAAATCAGGAGGGCACAGATACAGAGATAGAAAAACAGTCAAACACAACAGATATATATAGTTTAAGCCCACCGTTACCACCCTTCCAATGAACATAACAGTTCAAATGCATGAAGCCATCCAGAATATGATACATCTCAGCAGTCAGGTTTGGCTTTACAGGGTAATGGCTTCAAGTTATGTTGCTTATTTAAGTCTAACTGCTTTGTAAACAAGATGCAGTAAAGACATGTCAAGCTCAATTAGCTATGAGACTCTCACAACAACCCTAAAATATGATTTATTCTACTGCACTAAGTGTTCACCACTGGAATTGGCTGCTAAACACAAGCAAAATGCTCTTATTTACCCTAAAACCAACTACTTTACAAAAACAACAACTATATTCCCAACTCATAAATACTGAATGTCTAAAATATCAGCAAGCACATGTGTATACTGATGAGATACTTTAAAGAGTTGTTAATTTAGGAAAACTTACAGCTTTCAAGTTGCATTTTACACCTCTGTGTGTCCATAGGGAATAAGGTCAGATCAAGTGGACAAGAAAGGGTGACGGACAACCTGTCGGAGGAAGAAGATATTTTTTTTTTCTTTATGGCTGCTTTATTGTATTCATTGCATATATTACTGTATACACTTCACAAGATGAAACTCTAGATTACACTGGAGCCAAGGGTTTAACCCGAAAGGGTTTTTTTTTTCTGAGTGATATATTAACATGGAATAAAATGGTACATGCAAACATACAGACAATTTTCTTTGGAGATGAATAAAACCTGGCAGCAATCCCTTTGAAGATTAAGTCTGTACATTCACATTTCTATTGGTTATCCAGTTTTGTGTTACATGGGGGCCTGGAACCTATTCTACTTGTTGTAAGGTAAAAGGCGGGGTACAAATCTGTTTTCCACTAAATCTTGTGCATGTAAACAGTTTTATCTTTTGAGTTTCCAGTTTTACAGTCTTAATTACTGAAGAAAATATATTAAAATAAAGTAAAGAAGGACAGAAAACACAGGCAAATATTTCCAGTATAGACTAAAATATATCAGAGTGAATTTGCAGTACTTCAGGTCATAGACACAAATGATCCATGATTAAATACATTGGCAGCACTACAGGTAATAGTTCTATGCAGCTGGGTCAAAAATTATTTAATGTGCTCAGTCTACAGATGTGTCCACAGCTACATAATATAATTTTGCACTTTTATGTAGTCTAATATTGAGAACACTGAGCAGTCATTTGGTTACTACTAAGGTTGATGCTACATTAATTCAGTCTGAAACTATGCCAAATTAGCCAGGAGATAAGATGTACCACAACGTAAGGAGTGCTCTGACACGTTGATAAATATGTTTTTTTCCTTTCTCACTGGGAGGTTGTTTTGCTCTAAATAGTAGCAAGAGGTGTCTCCTTTTTATTTGACATAAAAGCCATAGTAAAGCCTAAAAAGAACAGTTAGTGTTTTGACACAATATGACAATCTTAATGGTCAATTGTTTCTGTATCCAGGGATACAGCCCTCAAGGCACACACAACCAGGTAATAACTTAGAAGTGGGTATTGATAACTGGTTGAAGTATTGATAAGAAGTGATAAGCCATGATTGCCATGGTTCCCTGTAGTGTGAATGGAAGCGTAGTGAAACTGTGAAGAGACTATTCATGAAGTCAGATGCATCTTTTGAAATGTGTTGGTTTCAGTGGTAAAGCACAACTTTTATTTTGAAGGCCAATGTTCTCCGATTCCAGTTTGTGCCACAATTTTGCAAGTTTTACTACAGGGTGGTGAATTTGCAGATAAGTCGGTTTGTTCCATGGAAAACACAAGTGACCCTGATGATCTGCTGGTGACCAAAGCAGTCACAAAGGGGTATCTTCATTGCAACTGATTTCTCTTAGCAAAATCCAGCAACACCTAAAAACCACTTGCAAACCAGTTAAAGAACACACATTTCTTTCATAGCAAGCAGAGGTTGTCAGGGAATCGCCAGCTTGGGACTGAGGCCTAACATGGTTTACAAATTTCTAAATATTCCACTATGAGGCTGCCATTATGAAGTGATTACTTTTGAAGTCATGTAAGTGTTTACATTCTTTGTTCTATGGCCAATAATAAACTCTAATAGCCTGAAATACAGCTTAATGTATACTGTTTATAGAAAGCTAGATGTAAGGTAACACCCTATTGATCCCTTTCAAATACAAGATTTAATAACTCTAATATCTAGCATATTGGACTCCTTTAGCTAAAAGGCTGCTGAAAAGGCTGTGTCTTCAGTATGGCCGCCCAGCTCCAACAATTGAGTTGTGACTGACTTGACTTCAAGATAGGCAGGGTAACGCTACGCTATCCTTTTTTAAAAATTAGTCTCTAGTTATCAATGCAGGACACAGAACTGACTTTAAGTGCTTTGTAGATGTTTCTAATTAGTACTTAGGCACCAGCCACCGCTTAAGTGCAGTATAAATGGATAACACTCAAACAACCAAATGAGCTCCAGTCTCAATAACTAGATAAGAGAAAACTAGACAGGAAATTTGAATTGCTGTTCCTTCATTCCTTAATTGGAGTCAAATTATTTCAGTTGTTGTATGCTTGTCACCGAATATTTAGAAATGCAAAAAGCCTAACTGCTAGGTAGTAAAACAGAAAGAACACATTTTATATTACTTTCACTAGCTGGGCCCACGTCCTCATTTTAGGTTTGAAAGCGTATTAGTAGATAAAGGTGAATGCCGTGGACGTGAATTGAGCTGGGGTTTAGGGAAGGCCACTGGTGGTGGCTCCCGGACCCAGCAGATCCCTGTGTACTAATTAGAAGTGAAGAAGTTAAAGAATTGAAAAGAGGAGGGAGGGTGAGGAACGTAAACGAGTATTAACAGGTTGTAGAACTGGGGGAAACTACATAGATAAGAATCAGGAGGAGCGTGTTTGGAGGCGCGGTCCCACTCCTGAAATTCTGGTACTTTATCTCCAATTGTTTTAAACTGTAGGGATCACAGGGCTTGACCCCAGATCTAAGTGATAAAACAACCTCATAATTACTTGAAATAAAGATCAGCGAATATGGCAAAAGCATAAATACACCCTGTTTAAGCCATTTAGTAAAAAATATAGAATGCTATATCAATATCATAAGCTATATGTTTTGGTATCATAAATCAATGCTGGTATTGATAAAATATTAGTGAAGATCATTCCTAGACTGTATGAGATCTGTTTGCAGACAGAATCCTTTCTACTTAACTTAAAGTTTTTTTTTCATCAGCTTTAAACTTGAAGATTCATGACTTATGGCCCAAACTAAAATTGAGTGGTACTGTCGAAAGGACTTTTGAATTAAACCAGATACTAAGTCATAGCAAAATTTACAGTAATGCTGCATTTTCCTGGATTATTGCATATCTGATGAAGTGACTATTTTCAACGAATCACATAAGACTGAACGACATTTCAAGTACACTGATTAAAAACAAGTTTAAAAAAAAGTAAATAAATTACCTCATACTGATTAGGACATCTCCATTACGGAAGATGAAGAGGAGAATATTTTCTTGGGTAACATCATGAAAGTTGGCGCTCTTCTCATTAGCGAAGAACAGGTCGGGTTTCCAGAGACATTTGAACATCTTGGGATCAACAGTGAGAGAATCAGACTTGAAGTCGTCTGGCAGTTTCAGCCTGGGGTCATTCCAGCGCTGCCGCAAGAAGATGTTGACTCTGTAATCCTGTTAAGTGTAACACCAGGCGAGTACAAACACAGTTAATGTTACTTCCATGTAAACTCAACTGGACACAGTTTGGGTGCTTTCACGGTAAATGATGCCCAAAAGGCAAACTCTCTAAATGGAATAAAATAAAGCATATGCTAATCTTTCTGCTAACATTTTCTGAAGCTTTAAGGGGGATGGTACAAAAAAGTGCATTTTCTGTGGGAATGAATGAGATGCTTTAACAGGGTAACAAAAACATTTTTAAGCCTCCTAAATATGTTTGAATAATGAATAATAACATATAGATTACTTTAAGTGCAGAGTGACAGTTTACATCTGCAACATAATGCCTTTAAAGCGGTCAACACACAAGAAACTGCACAGTCCAAGGGTCAAATGTTATCAACACAGCAACAGCAAGTACCTCATTAGTGCACATATTAGTAAAATGTCCACATTCTTGATGGTGGGAAAGTATCACTGTGAGCTTTGGGACACATCTCTGTGCACACACTGATGGTGGGCCTCAAGCTGTTCTGGGAGCAGGTGAGCTATTAAGCTGAGGTTGAAGACAGATGGTATGTCAAATACAATGGCTGAAATATCAGCTTTGCATGTGTTCAGTCTTGTGTAGGAAATATGCCTTAAACGTATACTCTCCCCTTCTATTTAGTTTTTATTACCTGAAACTATATTATTATTGACATTTTTGTTATTTGACATGGCAGCTTGTTTAAATCTAAAGTAAAGTCAATGAGAAACCATTAGAATTTTTAATAACTCAATTTTAGCATATGTGCATCTACTGCAATTTAAAACATGTTAGTATTTATTACAAGGAAAAAAAACTGCCCATGGCCATTACACTTGCAATACATAAATGATGCAATGTCAAAATTATGGAAGCCCATTTCCGCCACTAAAATTTCGAGTAATCTACGTGAATGACGTCATTTCCTTGTTACCCGGAAGCTGAAGCCTTCAGGTAAAAATGCTACAGCTAAGCTACCGGCAATGTCAAAATACAGCAGTTCAAATGACATAAATAGAATATACGTGTTTATAGACTACACAAATCTGCCAAGTTTGAGCCAATAGAAATTCTGATATGATTGTGACACGTTGCGTGTCACTCACTTCTCACATGGTTTGGCACCTAGCTAGCTGGTGAACATAGATATTGTTATTATTATTTCAGCCAGTGCAGAGATGTCAATTAACGCTGAGCAAAAACAGTTAAATTGTAGATTTTAAGGGTTATTTGTGTCTTTTATGTACCCCAAAACAAATTTTAACTTTACTGAGGAATTTTCCACTGTCCATCAGCATTTATACACTCACTTGCCAAATCATTAGGTACATGTGTTAAATTGCCAGTGTAAATATTTTATCTAATGGCAGCAAGTCAGTGCATTTAGGCATGTAGAGTTAGTCAAAGAAAAAAACTGCTGAAATTCAAACCAAGGATCAGAATGGCAAAGAAAGGAGATTTAAGTGACTCTGAGCCTTTCTAGGTTGTTGTGCTGCTCTGAGTATTTGAAAAACTGCTGGATTTGGATTCTCTCACACAACAATCTCTGGGGTTTACAGAGAACGGTCCAAAACATAGAAAATCTCCAATGAGCTGCAGTTCTCTGGGTAAAAATCCAATGTTGATGCCAGAGGTGAGAGGAGAATGAAAAGACTGTTTTAACCTGATAGGGAGGCAAAAGTAACTCAACCACTATTTAATAACCAAAATATGCAAATACTTGGCAGGGTCGGAGGCAGGGTCAGAATTTGGCATAAACAGTTAAGGAGTGGCCCGTATGATGCATTATTTTCTTTTGAAAGGGGAATCTTGCAATCAAGCTGTTGATATCTTATTTTATAAGATATCATTTCTATACAACCACATTTTAGACACCTGTGTTGAACTAGTCCTTGAGCTACAACATGAATAGCTTCTGGTGGCTCTTCTCTGTCTGAGGGAGACACGGGCCAATTCCCACACCTTTTCCTTCTCTAAAAACTAGACAAGGAAATATATCTTGCTTCTGGCTCACAATCAAGCTGCCAGTACAACATTCGATTCCAGAGAGATTTAAGAACTTTCTATAACCACTGAGGGAAACTAAAGCTGAGAAGCAGTAAAAAAACATATATAACAACAATTTATTCCATCTCCGAAGAAAATTAGTCATTGTTTTCTAAAGATTATAATCATAATGTGAAAATAGGTATGTTAAATATAGTGAGTGTTTGGTAGAGGGAGGTGTGAATAATGAAAGAAGGTTTCCTGAGATCAGATACCCCACAGAGTGAAAAATTGAGGGTAGAGGTGACCAGCTGTCTCTTCCTCCTTCTGCTAGATTTGTTTCAAACCTTCCTCACTTTCATTCAGTTTATGCCTAGGCTGGGTGTCCAGGGGGAAAAAGGAAGAAAGGAACAAGCTACCCTTTTGAGAGTTGTGCATTTTTCTCTTCCACTTTGTCTTTCTTGGCTCTTGTTCTTGCTTTCTTGATCCTCCCTTTTTGTCTTCGCTGTTATGGTCTCTTTCTTCAGATTATTCTCGCCATTTGCGGTCTTTATTATTCCTTTGCTTTCATCACACTTTGAACCATCACACTTTTTAATTTTATTCCCGCTTCCTCTATCTTATTCTTTTTCACTACTCAATTTCCTCATCCCTGTCTTCCATTATCCGTCTTAATGATCTTTGGCCTCCTACTGTCTGATTTAATCTTCCTTCTCCCATCCATTTCACTTTACCTTTGTCTTTCTCTCTCTCTCTCTCTAACATGGTGTCTGTTTTTCACACTTTCCTTCACTGGTCAAAACTTTTTCCTCGAGGTCTTTGTTTTCCTCAGCTCTTTCTTCCTCATTACCCTTCTTCTTTGTTTGTTTCCTCCTGATGTGTTCATTTTCTTCCACCATCTTTGGGTCCTGTGATTTGTAAGGATTTTCCACTTATCATCCTAAGTGGTCTATAATAGAGTGAAACTCTTGACTGGAGTATTTTATAAGCAAATACACACTACCTATCTGCTGCCAATCTTTTCCCCGTGTGGCAGATTTTCAAGCAGTGCCAGCTCCAGGATATATTATCCAAGACTTTGTTCAGAGTGCCATGACTCATAAAAGTGAGCATGATGGAACACTTAACCCTGCTGAACACTGATCATTCTTGGACATTTGGTTGTTTCAATGGCAATACAGCAAGGTCCATAATTTGTTGGACAAAGACGAAGACATTTGTGTAATTTTGTCTCTGTACATCACCACAGTGTATTTTAAATATAACAATAAAAATGTGGTTGCCGTGCAGACTTTAAACTTTAATTGAAGGGGTTTTTACAAAAAAATGTTTAGGAACTAAAACCATTTTTTACATAGTTCACAAAAACTAATTGGAAAATTGAGTAACAAGCAGTTTAATGGCCATGTAAGGCCAGTTTCCTTGATATTTTGTGAAAAATGGAGCAACCAAATGAGAGATGTCAAAAAGATAACTCACAACTTAAACTCCTGAATAAGAAGGTCAGATTAGACTTTGCCAGAATTAAAAGCGCCTGCACAGTTTTGACAAAACCTTTGCTTAGATGAAACCAAGACTACGTTTTACCAGAATGATGGGAAGAGAAAAATATAGAGAAGCAACAGCTTACGAGCCAAAGCATACTATATTACCTATCAAACATGGGAAGGCAATTTTATAGCATTGGCATGTATGGCTGCCACTGGAACCGGGCCAATGGGGCTTACTGATGATATGACTGCTGAGTGAGGTAGCAGGATTAATTTTGAAGTGTACAGCTCTATACTCTTTGCAGAGATTTATTCAAATGCTGTGAAACACAGGGCAAACTCTCACAGTGCAAACTAATCATGAGCCGAAGCACACCACAAAAGAAATGCAAGAATTTTTTAAGGCCAAGCAGTGAAAAAATCTTGGATGGGTAAGTCAATTCCACCATCTCAACCAAACAGATCGCTTATCTGATATTTAATACAAAACTAAATGTAGCATTTGGTGATGTCAGTGGGCTCTAGACTTCAAGGGAGTCATTGACTGTAAAGGGTTTTCATCAAAATATTCAAAACTAATCTTATATTTAAAATTATGTAAGTAAGCCTCTGAAAATGGGTGGTTAGGTATAAAAATAACTGTGATCCCTCAACAGTTGATGCAAAAAGTCTGTAAAAGCCCTTGAATTAAAGCTCAAAATCTGCATATAAATCACGTTTGATTTTAAATTCACAGTGTTTGTGTACTGAGGCAAAGTTAAGAAAAATCGATAATCAAATAACGTCTCTTTGTCAAAATAATGATGGACCTAACTTTAGGTTCTGTAACTAAAATAGGATCAGTTATACAACATTAAATAACAGGACATGGAGAAGGACACTGAAATGCATGTTGGCTGCCACACACATAAATACTGCTAAATTTCTGAAAGAAGGTCATATACATATTACATGTGTCAGCCTTAGAACAACTATAAATTTTACATTTTTATTAATCAACTTTCCATTTGAGTAAAAATGTGATTGTACTTATATGGGGAAAAAAAAGTCAAATTTATCTCACAAAAATGATTTATGAGTGACAATGTGACAAATCATACTAACGCTAAGTGGGAAGAAGGTTTGTTTTTTATAATAAAGACATCCTGGATTAATTTCTGTAAAACACACATGGAAGAATAAAATAAAACTGTTGATTTTGGTAATTTGTGACATTACACTGTTGAATGATTGGATGTATCACACCAGGTGAACCAGTCTTATTAGAAACTGGGAATTTCCATTTATTGCTTTCTAAGTGATCAAGAGTCAACCCAGCTTCGTCCTTGAGTTTAATCTAGTAATTAGTATTCAAACTGCATTTCTTGATCAGCAATTAAGCCATCAGATAAATGAGGCATGCAAACCCCAGTCTTCATAATGATTCACTGCTAAATGATCTAATACCATCTAGAAAACATGCTCATGAATTCTCCCTAAAACTTGGCCAAAGCAGTTTTCAGCTCTCATTCACTGCTTCTGATTGGCAGAAGTATTGATTACCAATACTGTCAAACTGCAGCAGCAAGTCCTTACCATGGTTGTTTCTTGGATTGAGCCAAAGCTGTTGATGAAAATGTTCACTCTATCCTCCACAGGAATTCCTGGATTTAGAAAGAGAGAGAAAATTGTAATTTTGAAAACTGTATTCCTTGTGTCTAATAACTGCTTCGCCCATGTCTCAAAGCAAAGCAGTTATCAAGTACTGCTCCTGCAGTTTACAATACATTTGTTCTGTAAATCCATGTAAATGCATTCCTAAACCATACATATTGTACCTAGTGATTTAATTGATTATATTAATGGTCAGGTTTTGTGAAAGGCCCAGCATTGCAAAATAATAAAAATCCCTTCTCAAAATCATCCCATCTTCTTGCCAAGCTCACGCTGTAAACATTTACTGTATATTGGCACCCCTCCCCACTCAGCCTTTTGCATAAACTAATAAAACTGTTGATGAATGCAGACCGCTCACCCTGCTTTGAATAAATTATTTCCTTTGATCTGTTTACTTGAGGCTCACAAGTTTCACTGGATAAATTCTACCATGCAGGTCACAAAATTAATGCACAAGTTATGGCGTGTTATAGAGCTCACATCTTTGTTGCATTAATGTAACAAATCAAACATTAACTTGAATCAATATTCAAAGGTAATGCTGCTATTACTATATTCTATTATTCTATAGGGCCCATAAAAGCAGCTTGCCATGTTACAGCGAAGTAATGCATAAGGCATAGTTTAGTTCTTAATTTGGGAGATTATGATATGGATGCTAATGGATGAGGATTTCAGGCCACCCTGAAATGGAGAGCAGATGTTTGGCTGCTGGACCAGTCGGAGGGAGTGAGGGAGAATGCTAAGTCGGCTCACTACACATCAAACATTAAGTCCCAGATACAGCTCCTGGTGCCAAGTGCCAGAGCAAGGAAACTACAGATCCACCTGAAGACTGGGGAGACGATCAGTCAGACAAAGAGGCCAGATTTTAGAAATATCAACTTGTCCTATGCACGAGTGTCTATTAAAATCTGTCCATGCAGCAGTATCGGCAAGAAGTCAACCCAGGAACACAAGCCTTCTGTAACTGTTTAAGCACAAGTTACATTTGCAAGGGAATGCATTTTGATTAATGCCTCCACATTCCTACCTCCAGCATTAAACTCTTAGAAGAAATCTGGAGGTACACATGCACGTGTTTCTTTAATTAGCATGACAGCACTGCAGCTAGAATGTAAATTAAAAACGAGACAGAAACAGATAAAGAGCAGAAAACCTGCCTTTGAAGTTGGGCCTTATTCTGGGATCATAGGTGATCAGTAACCTGTTCAAGATGTTGCTGGTTGAATTTGCAGGGACCCGGGCCAGATCCTCAGATGACAGCTGTCTGCAAATAAAAAGACAGAGAGAGAACTTGAGGCACGATTACATTAGCAGGTCAAATTCCTGGCAGATGAACAGACAAAGTGCACAGTGCACTCACTTCTACTCTGTATACTCTTTGATTAAACTATAACCTGGGAGAGCTACCAGTCTGGGATTAAATTGGCTTTTAAGATTTGGACCACCAAGGAACTGTTAGACTGAGACAATGTTTAGAAATGAAATGTGCTGCTATTATGGGATGTTTCCAGATTATGACTGAGGAAGTTGACAAGATCCCTTGGGCTAATGGAAGACTCTTCTCAACATGCTGAATTTTGAAATATTTGCAGTGTTCATCATCTCAACATGTTTTCATACAAATATATGTTATTGAGCAGTAAACACAGGGCAGTTTAAGTTGTACTGACATTTAATCATCCATAAATAAAACATTTGGGTATGTGAAAAATTCTAAAGGATGCAAAAATATTTCATTTTAAAATCATTCAAGGGTTTTTTAAGATAAATGAGTGAAACGCTTGATCAAAGCACATATTATACTATCTTTATAAAAACAGCACTAGTTCAGTAAGCAAGCCAATAAGTAACCCACTGAAATGATTTTCCCCTGAATGAATCAATCTGCCGCACAGGTGACAAGTATAAATGACTTGTCAAGACAAATAATCTGTTTTTGTGCTATGTAGTTCTTTTTGTTTAAGTCTACTTCAAATGTTCCTACAAAATTGAAAAAACTTAACAGTGCTTGGTAAAAATATCACCAACAACATGACGACAATCAGTCAAACATCATTTGTTTTCATGTGCTTGACTAATGAAAAATACAGTGGGACAGAGAGAAAAGGACGAGGAGGGGATCTGGCAAGAGAGAAAGGGGAAACAAAAATCCTCCTCCTGGGTGGCAATGAATGCTTCTGCCAAAGAATTCCCCTTTCTCAATACATATTATTATGTAAACCTTATCATGCACTGAGGATGGGCTAAAGTGCTACACAAGAATGCTGCGCAGTGTGTATATGTTCAGCGGTTCCCCTGATCAAAGTAAAACCCAATTCCCATCCGCTAAACCGCTTTTTTTCCTCCTCTTTTTTTAAGAGACCTTCCTGACAATCTCAAGCACAAGAGCTAAACTGGAACCAAGTGCTTTAGTTGATCCGCAAAGGCATCTGCAGCATTAAACACAAAGCATGTCATACAGCTTCCACTTGCCAATTTTCTACATCAAACAGTTTATCCCACATTTCAAGACTTCATTGTAGAGACATTTGTTACCATTTAAGGAAGAAGATAGCGCAGCTCTACATTACACTTAACTCAGCGTGCAGGACACAATTACGTCACATTCCTTTTGTGATCTACAGTATTTACATCTATAGTTTAAACCATAACCTGAGAATCACCTTTTGGCATGCACTGAAGAGGCAATGACAACCTGAGATCTATTTATGTGTATGGTGGAGAGACTGAAAAGTAAGATCCATTAGGTGTAAAATAGACAAAGTCCGCCATGCTTCAGCTCCATGCTGAACTGACAACATTGGTCAGGGTTTTTCCTACAAAGGGTAATTGTTGTCCACCCCTAAGATGTTTTACACCCAAATAGAAAAGAGGCACTGTAATAGCCATTCATCCATTTTCTTAATTGCCTAGCCTAATTACAGTCATTGAGGTGGGAGCACCTGGTGAAAACCCACACAGGCACAGGAGAACATTAAAACTCCATGTCCTGGCCAGCAGTTTCAAACCCAGAACCGTCTAGCTTTGAGCTGCTGGTGCTATTCAATGCACCTTCGTAATATGATTTTTCAAACCTACGTTCCTAATTGTTCTGCTATTAGGATAACAACCATTTTACTATCTGTACCCACATACTCATTTTAGGTTTGGCAACATTTTTAGTAGATAAAGGCAGATGGCTTAAACATGAATTGAGATGCGGTATTCAGCTAATTTATCTCCAATTTATTTACCAAATGGTCAGAAATATGCTTCAGAACTAAAATAAATAAAGGCAAGTTTGTGTTTTTAATAGATTTAATAGACCAACACTATAATATATGTATATAGAAAATGTTTTATATGAGGTATAGCCTCCTCTACAAAGGACAGTAGTTCCCCATCTGTCTATTGGCTCCACAAGTGTCCCGATCTGCTGAGGAACTGCTCTCCATTCCTAGATGAGTGCACCATACATTTTGTAATGGTCACTGGCCATGGCTGCCTCAGATGAACATGATGACTAAGTCCTTCCTGACCATTTTCAGTGGAGAAAAATCATATAAATGGTATCCAAGGAAGTCTCTGCATACGCTCCTGATCCAAAAAGTAGAGGCGGGCACCGTCCTGACAAACGGTGCCTGCCTCAGCACAGAGCAGGGTGTTTCCATAAGAATCTCTGACTAGTCAAATTTCCACCAAGAACAGTTAGCTCCGAAGACGCTCTCATGGACATGTAAGGCTGAAGAAACATCATTAGCAAGAGCTAATGCTGACTGACTGAAGCCAATCAAGCAGAACCAAATTCTACTCATAGAAAATGTTTAGGTTTTCTAAGAGATTAAAGTGAATGGATTTAAAACAGAGATTGCAAACAAATTTCACAACAACAAAACTTACTTCTTTATTCGACTTGTATACAAGAAAAACGTATGCATTACTGTGTATAGAGCCATCAAGCTAACATGCCTAGTCAATACGCCAGAGGCCAATATGACACAGCACGATGTTGTTTATTCCACACGGTACTTACGATGGACAGTAAACATGCTTCCCTTTCTTCTTTCCTCTCTTTGCTCCTTTTTCTTTGGCAAATCCTCCGTCTAAGCAAAGAAAGAGAACTAGGAGAATAATGGCGACCTTCCTTGTGCCCATTCTGAACCTGTGTAAAAGAAAAATAATAATAATAAAAATTGTGAATAAAATGACCATATAAAATAAAAATGGAGGGACAAGAACAAAAGAAATGATTTGAAATTGTGAATCCAATGATTTTTTTTTCACATTCCACAAATTCAGCTGTTATGTGACAGTAATTCTATGGCTTCCTTGTTGGCTAGAGCTTAAAGCTTCAGAGCTTGTTGTTTCCTGAACACTGCAACTTTGCCCCTTACTCTTTTTAACATCATCGATTCATATTTCCTCTAGATGCATGTCACATACAGTAAATGTCTGAAATACAGATGAATCAGTCTGACAAGGTTTAATAAAGCAGAGCAAGTTCAAGCATAAATTCAATCACTGAAGCATTGCACCTGAATAACAATGGTCATTGAGGACTCGTCAGCTGAATGTGACCTTTAAAGGATAGCTGAAATAAATATCGCCTACAATATCCTTCAGTTTAGTCCAGAACTTACATCAAAAAGGCTCAATAGGACTTTTTTCTAAATGTATTTTTTAGATTTCAACAATCATGTTTAGATTTCTAACCCTTGGAGTGTTATGACCAACACTCCCTATTGGTCAGTCATTTCTTACAACATAATACTAAAGTGAAGGCAACTAACAGATAATATGGTCCTGTGTATTTACAGTAACAAAACTATACAAATGCACACTTACACAAACACACAGAGCCTTTTTGCATTTCTTGATAGAGGCCATTAATCATCTTGCAACCACAGTACCTGTGTGATTCATTGTCCATCTAGAAGTGTTGCCCTTTCATTGCATTGGGATACTGAGACCAACAGCAAGGCAGCAACACCAGCTTACAAACACACACTCATCCAAACATATATCTTGTGTATTAACTGAGGCCGTCTAGACAGAAATACTCTCTGTCTGTCTCTCTCTCCTTGTCTCACTGCCTTGACCCAGCAACTCCCTGTCTACTCCTTGCCTTCACATCGATCATCATCTTCCTCAACAGAAATCCTTTCCTGAGTGCACTGAGAACTGTACAGAGTGCAATGCCTTTTGGCTCCATGCAAACAAGTTGCCCAAACAAAGACAACATTGGTTTATCGATTTGGAAAATTCCTGAAAACCAGAGGGCTGGATACTACTCGCCTGGCCAGCATAATGTCAAAGCTAATCCACACGTCTCAGATGGCAACAGCTGGAGCAGTGTCAAATGTTGGACTTCACAACTCAACCACATTTCTGAGAAATAATTTCTTATGCAACCTACAAATTCTCTATGCAATCTTCCCTGTTAGAGCCAATCTATAGAGAAATAGACCGCTGACTACAGTAACAGATGATCCAACAGACCTGGAACCACTGACGCCTAAAAGCCGGGTTTGCCTCCTGGACTTTTCAGAAAGGAAGACTCATACTCCCGCCGCCGTTGGAAGCAAGTGCAATATCTTGCTGACTTGTTTTGGAAGAGGTGGGTGCGCGAGTATTTGCCTATGCTTCAAGAGCGTCAAAAGTGGACTCAGGTCAGAAGAAATGTAACTGTGGGGGACATTGTAATGGTGGTCGACGAGTCAGCGCCAAGAAGCTCGTGGATGTTGGGGAGAGTTCTTCGTGTATTCCAGATGCTAAGGGTCTGGTGCGGCGTGTGATCATCAAGACAAAGACTAACACCTTAGAAAGACCCATTGACAAGCTATGCTTGATCTGTGAGAATGTCATGTAACTTGGAATGAGAAAATACAGTATATGTTCTGATCGGTTACAGGTTTTGTGAAAGATAATTTGAATGACCATGTGTGATACAGGAAGTGTTAATGTTATTTGGCTCTTTTGTAAGTGTTCGCTAATTGTCAGTCTTCACGCCCTCCAATTAGGGGGCTGGAAATGTTAGAGCCAATCTATAGAGAAATATTTTTGATACTGTTTCAGTTATTATGTTACATGTTTAATTTTGTATAATATGTTGTTAAAGAATAAATGCTGCACGTTTAATTTGTGTCGGGTAAGAAAACATTACAGCGCATGTGTGGTAGCAGGTTAGAGTGAGCCAGGACGGCAATGGAAATGTGCGCTGTAGCAGCAAATAGTTTTTTGACCGTGACATCTTTTGTTTGTATGTACGAGTCAGAAATAAATCTGAACAGCTCACATTAAGAAGTGGAAGAATTATTTTTTCGAAGCTTGGGACAGAAATTCGCCACTACATTCCCCTTTGCATTTCTGTAGGTGAAATCTCAGCTTCTTTCCACATTCTACCTGATAAGGAGAAGGATGAAGCAGAGGCATGTATACAACTAGTATGCATCGCACTGTAGCGAATAAAAGAGTCTGAATACCAAATAAGACATATTTGAAATTCTTGATAGTGCTGAACATTATCGCACTGGTTCATAATATTTGTTGGGATTGTGAAAGCTTAATCCTTATGCATGTGTCTTCTTATCATAGTTGCATTATTTTGTCTTCTTTTGAAGCGTGCACCTATACAACTTGAAGAGAGAAGTTAGTGATCTGCTTTTGTCAAAATATATCTATTTTGACATCTCTTTTGGGTCCCAGTCCCAAAGTGGAGCTCAGAGAAGCCAGTCGATATATAATTGTGTACAATCAAAATTAAAAAACAAAACAAAACCCTCAATCACGCGTCCACCCAACTGATATTAAAGCATAAATATGAGTTCAGCTGAAACTATAACTCGACCTTGGCACTGTCTGACTCATCTGTGTGCCACCACTGAAGAACATTGCCCTAGCTCTGTTTTACTAGGGGCAAAGTTAAAACGGCAGAGGCTTTGTCATGCAACGGCTGACAGTGACTCAAGCGGGCTACATGGTTTGCCCTACGGGTCATGGGATAATAAACAATTAAAGCCAATCTGCCACTAGAGCACAGTGTCTTTTTTTTTTTTTTTAAGATTCTGGACATTAAACAAAACACCTAAAATTATTTCTGCCGGGAAGAGGGTTTACATTTAGGTAAATAAACGAATACTTATTTATTATATTAATGTTGATGATATAACAGTCCGGCCATGTCATTTGGTGGAACTGAGATATGTATATAAGTATAGGTCATATTCCTGGTAATATCACCACTTAAAACTAGATTATTTATTACTGCTTAATCCAATAATCCACGAGGAAAGGCCTCAGATGTATTCAAGAAAAATACTGAAATGGAACCAAAGAAAAATAAATCCGCACACTGCCGGTGCTCTCACAACCTGTGGCTGCACGTCGCATTCGGTCTCTTTCTAACAACAGAAAAGTAAGTAAGAGAGGCTGACACTCGCCCGAAGCCTGAGCATCAGAAGAGCAGAGGATACAGCGACCACCATGACGGGGGTGGGTGGGGGATGCAGAAAGAAGATGCCAACACATATGAACACGAGCATGCGATTTCACTACATGCGAGCGCACGCTATGAACATAAATAACACAAAGTCATCTCTCGCGAAACACGGTACGCAGTTCTGCTTACCGTTTGGCTTTGTCACCTGTCAATTCCTCAGAAATCTCGATCCACTCAAGCTGACTGTGAAAACAGTGGTTAACAGAGCTTCCACGACCATTCGCTCCCTTTCTTTTCCATTCTGTTTCCGTCTTCCTGCACTGAAGCGATTAGTTCAATTGGTTTGAGGGGAAAAGTTACATCTCGGCAAATTGCCAATTTTTTTTTTTGTTGTTGTTTTGGTTTCCGAGCCCGTTTGTTGTTATTTTTAAATCAACGTGTATATGGCTGCTGCCCTTTCGCCTTAGCTTGGGATGCCCAAGATGGAGGCTTGCGTGTACCTGTCATGCAACATGCGCAGTAGCGGCTGCACAGAACTGGAGAGCATCATTCCCATCAGCACCACGGACAGCCGCTCCCCGCCTCCACATCCACAGCCGCTGCTAGACGGAGACGTGACGTGACGGCAGGAAATAAAAGCTCTCTTTCACGGGATAGACGCAAACGCATCACTACTTATGGCTGGGACTGAGTGGTATTTAGCAGCAGATGGATGAAAATAGAGAGCGCTTTATTAGAAATTATGAATCCAATAAGATACTCAAGCTTCTATTTCTATGTATTATGTAGTAATAGACTGTGTGGTAATCATGTGCCGTAGTATGACCTAGACTATTTTAGATGTGAGATAAAAAGCTGATTTTTTGTATATGTGAAAATGTGACTCATTAAATCAGTGACAAAGAAGATAAAACAATATAGTCTGTGTTTCTATCATCCAGATAAAAATGATGACTGCTTTAATTGCATAATGCAGAAGTCTCAAACATATTTTAGTTTGTAGGACACAGAGCAATCTGATCTCACGTATTTTGGTGTAAAGAATCACAAACTCATTCTGAAGATGTTCATATTTCATAAACATTTACATTCCCTGCTTCCACATCCTCAGCTGCTGCTAATGTACACAACAGACGCCATACAGCCTTATATATTTTGAGTAAAATTTTCATTATTTCCACATTAAGGCAGCCCACTGTCGATGCAAAAAGTATCACCACAATGAAATGCATTGGCACAGCTTCTTGGCTTAACCATCTTTGGTGTGATATAGCAGACCACTGGTGATGTCAAGACGTCAGAGTTGAATGTAATTCAGAACTCTGGCTCAGTGTTGACAGAAAATCTTATGACTTTTGGTCTCAGTGTCCCCGTGCAATGAAAGGGCCTTTTTTGTGCGTGTGTGCGCCTGTGTGTGTGTCTTCAACAACTGTACTGTACTGCGAAACATCTTGAGCCACCCCTCATCTCTTTATATTTTTGGGGAAAATGGGAAATTGATGCAGCAATTTATTGAAACATGTGCAATCACACATGGAAATACAGCACAGAAGGCAAAAACAGAGTTTGTGCAAATTTAACAAGCTCGAAAGTAAATATTTGGTATGACCACTTTTATTCTTCAACACAACCTATACTCTGTTAGGAAGGCTCCCTTGTAATTTCTTTCATTTGTCTTTGGGAATAGTTTTCCAAGCTTCTTGAAGGACATTAAAAGCACTACTTATGATGTTGGCTGCCTTTTTTGGGGAAGGGGGTTCCATGCAGGTATGCTTTTACCGCACTAGCAGTATGTTTGGAATCTATGGATATGTTTGTGATAGGCTGTTAGTAATAAAGTGTGGTTCTGGTTCATCCTTCAAGTGAGGTGCATTTTCTTTGTTACACAAATGTTTCATAGGTCAGTGTTAAGTGGTTGAACAGAATAAATAAATACATAGATACATTAATCTTATGAAAATCCTCGGGTACAAGGACTAGACTGAAAATGACTGATAAGATGGTCAATGTCACAAAAAACTTTGGAAGACCTTGAAAACTATGGAGAACTATTACTTAAGACCACTTTAATAATTGCAAGTCTGACTCTTTGGAAGCAAAGTGTTAAAAAAATGGTTTCACGGCTCAAGACTTTTGCACAGTACTGTATGTATTTACACTTAGATCCACCACTGAACTACAAAAATGCTTTGTTTTTATACATGTCTTAGATTGTCACACAGTTTTCATTGGAAGATGGGGAAGGGAACTTAGAAAAATGGAAACTTGAACATCTGTGAGTTCATATTGGCTAAACTGTGTCTCCTAATGGGAGTGTGATGCACTATAAAGTTACTAAAAGCCCCAGAACAACTATTTAATGGACTTCTGGTTCTCAAATGTTGTTATATCTAAATTCAACAATTTGGATTTGCCTGCTACATCTGTGCTGTCAGCTTGTTTGTTAAAACACATTTAAGATTTATGGCAGGATGAAATGTCTTTTTCCTTTTGCTGTGGAGTAATTGCTGTTTATATCCAGATTGAACACCTGAAAAAATAAATGAAACGGAGAATGGGTATATTAATGAATGCAGATCTTAAATCATAACCATTGACTGTGACAGAGTCACCATTAATTTTTAAATTCAGTCAAAAAGCTATTGTACGTAAAGTCATTTTATGGATCATATATAAGACTTTACATGTTTTTTGTTGAGCTTTCCGCTGGTTGTAAATAAATATTAATCTAAAAATGTCTGATGGTACGGCCTTTTGTATATGTCTGTGAAAGAAAAATGCTTAGCGTGACTATAATATCCTCAACATCTAAAATCTAAGAATTTTCATTCCAAACACAAGTACTGTAAAGTATGTTTAGGCGGGTTACTGTACCTGCCAGTCACTTTAAGGATTTTATTTTTTTAAAGAATTTAATGAAAAGCAGAAAAAACTGAACACTGACAGTATAATGGCAGGGTGTTATTAAATGTTAAGGATTAAAACAATGAATAGTTGAGCCATAGTTTCCACGTTTAATTTTTATTTATTGAAATGGTTCATGTAAAGTTGTTGTTGACTATTGCAAAGAAATCTGTCTTTAAAAATAGGTTTTTGCCAGAGGTTTCTTCCTGTTAAAAGGGAGTTTTTTTCTTCCCACTGTCGCCAGAGTGCTTGCTCATAGGGGGTCAAATGATTGTTAGGTTCTCTTTGTAAGTATTATTGTAGGGCCTACCTTACAATATAAAGTCCCTTGAGGTGGTTGTGATTTGGCGCTATGTAAATAAAATTGAATTGAACTGAATTGAATAGGTCACAAAATAACTGATAATCTGGTGGATGATAAAGAGCGCTTCCTATTTACCTTTCATGTCTGCACAGATTTGAATGTTTTTCTAAGAAAAAACCCACATACATTAAGAGGGAAGGTAACAGTAAGTTTGATTTTTTTTTTTTGTTGTTGTTGTTGTTCTTTAAATAGAAAAAAAGAAAAATCCACTGAGCTGATTTTCCCCACAGTTTTGAGCCATATCTCATGCATCATTGGGTCAAACAACTTGTGCGGTCTCCCCAAAGATGATCCCCGTGGTATGATCTTGATTGACAAGGCATTCCATTTGCATACACAAATTAATCAGTACCATATGCATAGAGATTAATGATTTATGTCACAGGGCAAAGCTCTGGTGTTACAATAAAGAGGCAGCCATTCAAGCACAAGGATTCTTCTGTGTTGTTTAGAAAAATGTTCGCTAGCCAGCTGGCTATGAGCCACGAGTGTGATGGACAATCCTATGCCATTCCAGAAATATGTCAGGCTGGATTGAAACAATCTACTGTGGTATAATACAACCTGGCATGAAAACCACATTTCTGCTACCACTGCAGCCCTGAAGAGTTATATGTGTTGTCACATCAAAAAGGAGTTTTTGACAGATCAAGAGACAAAGAAGTGTTACTACTAAGCAGCTTTATTTGTTTATTTATTTACTGTGTGCTGCTTAGTAACATGTTTGTTTTCATCTCAGAAGGATGGATCATTCTTTAACTAAACCCAGAGTAGCTTTGCTGACAGCACTTTAATTCAATGATGATGTAAATTTTTTGGAAGACGAACGGGTACATGTCATAGGAGCTGAGATAAGAGCAGTGAAAATGAATAAAAACTTCATGTAAATCATGAAGGATGGAGATAAAACAATATTTATTGCAAAATACAATACATCAGTTTCTGAAGAACATGTGATCTTTCTATTAAGGTGACTGCTGTCAAAATTACAGCTACAGACATTTTCCTATTTTACTATGTACAAGTAAAATATATTTCAAACTATATGAAGGTCTGCAACATGTTCATTAGTACATTCAAAAGGTAGTACACTGACACATACGAGGATTAGTATCTTCCAACTTCCAGTTCCTGGTTTATTGATTAAAGTCTTTTCTCTCTGCATGTCTGGCCTGTACACATATATGATCTTGTCAGTATCTATTTTACATTCAAGCAGCATGCTCATACGTCAGTAAAACAATAGATAAGGAGAGAAAATTCATCATTACACTGTCCTGGATTCCAGTTCAGTAATGTATTGATGAACTTTGGCAGTGTAATATGAGATCCTTGGATCATTAAATAAGCAGAATGCTATCATGGAAACTGAGTCTTCCTTGTCAGCAGATTTTTAGGAAGTGCTACAGTATCCAAAATTATGATGGAGGCATCGAGCCAGAAATCTGTTAAGAAGGAGAGTTCCTTTCAAATATGTTTGGATCACTTTCCTGAATAAGGATTGTGTAAGAGGGGAAATCCTGAAGGACAAAAAGCTCTTTCCAAACTGAAATGTCTAACATAACTAAACGGTTACAGTGAATCAAGATTTTTAATTTTTTTAGCTATTCTGTTTTAGTTGATTCCAGCAAGATTAACAGCAAGATTATTTTTTTTTAGGTTTTCAATGCATGTGTTCTCAAAGTAAAAATCTCGTAGATATCCAGCCAGGTGTTCATCCCAGCTGCACTACCACACTGCAGACATTCATTCTTTCTCATTTTCAGGGCATCAAGCAGCAATAACAAATGTAGTCAGACAGCATTATTAAACTTATAATTGGATTTAAACTGAATTATATTCAGGTTTTGCTGTGGAGTGAACTCAGCTAAGCGATTATATTGGACAGCAGTGTATTTGATTTTGTGTAATTTATGCACAACTGAAGCCAAACTGAAGTCATGCACTTCAATACTTTTTGAATGAATGAATATACTGTATGTACAATATTACTGATGATCAGTTTACCACTTAAGCATATATTTATTTCTACTACAGCATGCTTTAGAAGAAGCAGCATTGTGTCCCTGAACACCTGAACATGATAAGCACATCTGATTCGTTTTAACCTGGAAATATCTTGAATCATCAGATAAAATATGCTTCCCCTGGTGGAATAAAAATAAACAAATTCCACACCCCTTGCAGTATCTTTAGGAATTTCAAGGGGCAAACATTGCCTGTAGCTCTGAGGGGCACCACCAGGGGGCTCTGGTCTCAAAGCCAAGTACAGCCAGGGGCAATTATTGAAACTTTTCACTTATCAACATGAGACCTTAATGTCCATAAAACACCAGAATGTCTCTGATATAAAAGTTTGACTGCGTGCTGAAGGTCAGTATGCCTTTTAGAGGATGAATATGATGATATAACAGCTGATCAGGTACAGAGATAGATATATGTTTGTTATGTATGGGTGAGTAAATAAAATGATTTACTGGACTACACAGATAAAGTTCATGCTGCTGCAACAACTGGTTTTACAGTATAAATTAAGTAATTTAACATTTTCATTCACTTGTGTTTCTCTTCACCACAAAGGTGTTTTTAAAAAAAAAAAAAAAAAAAAAAAAAAAAAAAACCTATGACAGATGTGTTTTCTAATGGTGACTGATGTTTGAGGGCATTTGTTTGCTTGACAGAATGCATCTCATAACAGCAAGCAAGTCTAAGGGGATTTAAGCAGTATACGATGAGTGTGAATTCTCCATTGTATACATTTCCACTTGCACTCTGCTCAGTGGACACAGAGCTCTCCTAGCTGGCTTGTCTCTGCATGTTTGGCGTGACCCAAATAGCCTAACTTGTTTCTAATTTCCTCTGTTTATTATATTTCTTTGTATCAAAGACTTTGCGTTTCACAAGACCACCATGGAAGCGGCAATCAAATGTGGACAACAAGACAAAATACCCAGCTTTTACAGACAAAACCTCATGGGGTGAATGAGTGTGTGTGTTTTTGTGAAAGAGAGAGGGATTCCACGATGTGAAGTGCTGACATCTGCTGCAGGCGCTCGCAGGGCTGGAATGTGATACCCTCCTTTACACAAAGGGCCTTGGCCCTTCCAACAGGCACATGAAGACCTCTATATGCCCCTCTCCACAGGGGCAACACAAGTATGAAATGACTGCATCAATGTCCCACGCCTTCTTTCCTGAGCCATTAACTTGGATTAAAACCACAAAAGCTTCCCTTCTTACCTTGATGCTGGAGAGATGGTTGCTCTATATTCTCTTTAAGTTGGTAGTTTCTAAGCTATGTGAGGCTGGGGGTAAATTGCTGCAACATTGCATCATGCGTCTGGCTCAATGGGTTCAATATGTCTCCAGCTCCCCTTTGATTGTTGTGTCTGTGCTGCAGCAGACTTACCATACAGCGGGGGATACACTGTTGCATTTTGCCAACAATAGGATGGGAGGAACCACATAAAACACAGTTGATGAGGTACAACATTGTGCTGGGGAGAAAGGAAATTGGGAACAGGAGGGAGTATTGTTTCAAGCGGTGTCTCTGCTTTGATATGACAAATTGAGAACCTTAAACATTTCCTTCCACAGAAACATTCCAGGGGAGCACAAAACTGCATGTTAAAAAGTTTTCTTTTGGGGCGCATTTATCTTTCATTCAGTGAATCAAGGTTTTAAACAATTACTCAGTGGTTAAACAATGTTACTTAGGAATGTTATATGGAAGGTTTTAGTCTGAATCATGGGACTCCTGATGTGAATATATACTGTGAACTGCACTGTATATATTATACATTGGATGGATCATGATTTAATGGGATAAAAATGCAATCGGGCCATGGTGTTGTAGTCCAGTAAAATAAGCAGAGAAACAGATAAAGGACTAGTAAGACAGTGGGTACAACTGGTGTACACACAGCAGAAAGTGAAATGTGTCCCTTAAAAAAAAATCCAGAAATAGCCTAAAATGTCTCCTTCACATTTTTGTATCTCTACTCTTATATCTTTATATTTACAATATATCGTTTAATCTGGTGTTATAGTGTTTTAAGTTATTCTGTAGTTTTAAAGATATATTTCCAAAAGTATTACCGCTTATGTAAACCTTATCCTTAACAACAGACTGTGTGATCTCGGGAGGCTGAAACTTTTGGCTAGAAATTATTTGAAAAGTGCGCAACCATCAAACAAACAAAACAAAAACAAAACATAAAACGGACCCGTAAGGGAGTGAAACACCTCGTTAAACCAGGCAGCAACTGAATAGTTAACATCCTGGGAGTTTCCTCCGCTGAGAAGTTGTACTTTATGTATAACACCTGTTGTGCGTCAGTTGCCAGTCTCCAAAAAGCCAACCCCGGGCGCGCAGCGATATTTTATCTCAGGCTCCAAGTTATGACTCTAGACCGCGCCAGAAAACAGAAAACGTCTCGGTGTTGCGAATGGTTTCAAAGTACAGGCTGTATCAAGTTGCTTCACTCTCTCGCTGTCTCTGTGTGTGAGCCTTTGCTGTAATGCGTAAAGATCTGCAGGGATTTATCAGACGGAGTGAAGAACGCACCGTGGACGCGCGCTTTCCCCAAAATGCGACTGTGTCTTTCTAATGTTCTCGTCGCGTAGATTATATGCGTGCATAAGGGTGTTTTTTATAACTAATACCGGGATTATAGCAACATAAAACTAAACTTTGCTCAACTTCCCATTGAACCAACAGGTGCGCATTTGCTCTGCGCAGCAGCGGCAGGTTCGGAACCTCCGCAGAGGAGTCGTTCTAACTTCTCAAGTTAAAATTTTGTTCCCGAACTTTCCTCCGAAGGACTGATGCTTAAAATTAAGTGGATTTTACTCTGCGCTTATCCTCTCCAAATGTGTCCGAAACAGCACTGGTGCCCTGTAAACGACGCATGTGTGTGGTGATACAAACCGTCCCGTCTACAGCGCTTTGTGATCGCCGGCTACCACTCATCCAAATGATCCTTCCATTAATATTCCTTCTTGCATCGCTTCTCCAACAATATGGCTCGGAAGCTGAATCAAGTCATGTCAGCAAATTTCCCCTACCAAGCGTAAAGGAGCAAAACGGTGAGTTTCGATGCATTCTAGTTCATTCTTAAAAGTTCAAACTTTTGAATGATTGCTCACACAACCTAGATGCTCATTCTTACTGGGCTTAAAGACATTCCTTTCAAAAAGTACATCTTTTGAATGAATAGAAGCATTTTATTTAGTTCAACCAGTATTATCCAGGATAGGAAATGCAGTATTACCCTTTACCTTTAAAGCGTACCCCGTATGCTTAAAAGGAGAAACCCTTCTGAAATTCCTTGCCCCTCGGGAGAAGTTTTTCTTGTGATCATAAAAAAAGGCTCCATTCATTCAGGAGCAGTCACTCAGGGCGATGTAATTTGGGGCTCATGTGAAATGACTCCAATGAACTTCACTAATTCTGAAATCCTTCCCCCCATTTTTCCCTGTTTAATTTTATTTCCATGCTAATGACAAGAGTATAACTGTGTTTAGCTAAGTAAGTAAATAATTAGCCTCCAGTGATTGTTTTGCCATCATGGGGAATTTGACAGTCTTTGTTGTTCTTTGTTGTTGTAAGCATCTTTCAAATCTTAATTTAATACTTAAGATTGTGTATTATGATTATTAGTTTTGGCTTATTTTAAGTTTTATATCTTGATCCCTTATATTCCCAGTGCTGACATTATCTCTTCATAACAAACTTTATATGTCCTGCATATGAATGACAAAGGTTTATAAGAATTACAAAAGAAGCCAAGACATGCTGGTACAAGAAATGTAAGTCCAAAAAGCTTGCCATAGAATAGTTTATGTGTGACCGATCCTGTGCATGTGAGCCTTTTAGTCAGGAGTCCTAAAATGTGATGTTTGATTATTATTTTGCTTATGTGAAGCACATAACAAGTCGTGACATAGAAGCAGACTATGTATCACATAGCTTAAAGTACCTATATCTTGTAGATATGGTTAATCTTCATACATTTCTTGATCTTCAGTAACCAGTAGGTTTGACTCGACTTGTGTGAGGGCATGCAGCTCTGACTTCACTACAGTAACAGTCAGGGTTGGGAAATCAGAGCCTCCTGGTGGGATATCCAGGTTTAATCAGGACGGCTGAGAAAGGAAAACAACAGAGAGGAGGGAGGGAGGGCAGGGAGAGTGATGAAGGAGGTGGAGGGGAAGTGTGGTGGGGGAGATGTTAAACTGTCAAGGAACTCTTTAAAAAGGCGGTCACACTTTGGCTGAGGGCAAAGCTGGCCAGACCGTCTGTAACCTTTGACTGGAGTGTCTGAGTGCTCTATTCTGCTGTGCTTGATTGCAGATGCTCTGTGAGACAATTTGATATCGATCTGACGGAGGGGAGAAGCCAGACCTGTCTGGCATGTTTAGTAGTAGTTGCCTGGAGAGTTACGGTCCCCAGTCGTATTAAACTTGGCAAGCGGCTGCTGATGACTCCATAAGATATCAGAGGGCACCATCTCCCATTGAGAGCCAGAGCTGTGCAGAGTAACCATCTGTCACAATGAATGATTTGGACAAAAACTCTCAAAATGAACTCTAAAATCAAAACTCTGTGTTTTGGGGTAATAAATAACGTCAACATTTCTTTGCTCCACTGGTGAGAATAATGTTACAGTGTTGTGCATGTCATTTTTATGTGTTTGCCACATGACTATAGGGTTTCATGGTTATTAAGAGGAAACACTGCTAAAAATGACTTCTCCAGGCACTACAAAGAAGCTGTGTAGTGTAAGGTTTTGAAAATGAAATAGCGCTGAAGGAAAGTACATGTATCAATCTAGCTCAAGCGCTACCCCAGCCTTTGGTCTTCAACATATTGTTTTATTAAAGGTAAAACAACATTGCTGTTTCTGAAAAAGTTAGAAACAACAATGTTGTCCTGTTTTTGCCAGAAAGGCAAAAACAGCCTACCTCTGTGGAATGAAGCAAATAACATCAGAGGATCGGATCCAGCGAGTATTACTTTCATTCTCAAGCATTTGCAAGAGGAAATCAAAAGTTTATATCATCATAAAACACATTTTATATGAGACAGGATTTTGATTTGTGATGAAACAACATGATTCACAGTCTGTATACTATGATGTAGCACTGATTGACTTATTATTTAATAGCCTATAAGCTTGTTTCATTATGCAGTGATGGCCTGATACCAGTTGTCAACACTGCAAACCCAGCTAAAGCTCCATCTCAGCTTCCCGATCACACAGGTCATCTCAGGGGCACCTCTTATATCACTTCTCCGAGATAAGTGGTTTGCCTTCTCTTTCCCGTAGAAGGCCATGTTTTTTTTTGCCAAGGCCACCCATAAGCAGAGAGCCAGATATTTTCAGAAAAATCCAGCAACAGATATTTGTAGGAGATGCGGATTACCTGTGATATTCCCACATAACCCCCCGAGCACCACTGGAGGAAGGTATGCACCACACTAGACCTGCCAATGATCACAGAGGCTGCTGTTCCGCTAAAGATTAAGAGATTAGAGGGAGGACTGGGGTCATAAGGATCAACGGCCTATGGGGAACATATGCAGTGTACCACTTATACATAGATGGAGGACAGAGGAGCATTATACATTCAGTGGATTATGATTACGATGTAGACAAACAAGACATTTGCACCGGGAACATACTGGGTGGCCTCGTATGAATCGTGACTTTTTCAGGTGTAACATAGAATACAATATTTGTTTATTCTCCGATAGCTGAGAACAGCTGTTAATAGCATATTTGTAGAGTAGCAAAGGAGGAGGAGTCCTTTTGGTTGCCGGCAAAATCCTATTCATTTAAGTGATTGACAGCTAAAGTACTTCTAAGGCTTGCCTAGCCACAGTATTTAAAAGATTACCAACTGCCTTGAGAAATACTTGGTAATTTAATAAAGAGTCAAAGATCTTAGCCTGTGTACAAAATCACTTACGGCAAGAAGTAAATTGCAACTCCTAAGAAGCATTTTTGTAAGAAATATTTCATCATAGAGCTGAAACGTTTATACTGAAACTAAATTAAGTTTAGTTTATCTGGCTGAGTGAAAGCACTTTTTGACTTTGGGTCAACTTTTATTCAAGGATTAATGCATCTAAAAACTTTAATTGTACTCGGTGGAGCAGGTGTTCATGACAGAGCTTTAAATTTGTATCTTTCTCTGTCTAAAGTTGAAATCATTTTAAACAGCTGACACAATGAAAATATAGTAAAAACATAAAAACCTAATATAAAATCACTGTCCCACTCTTTATGGTGAAACAAGCATTTCATACAAATTATGATACTATTATGCCATCTCATATCATATTGTACAGTATGCGTATTGTGTAATTGTTAAAGTTAAGAAGAAGTATAATGTCTTTGTTTTTGTTTTGTTCTCAGCCCACTGTTACAAAATCTGCCCTGTCAAGACCAAACATAGTCATTTGTAATGGGTCAAGCCTCTTCTACTAAATGTGACCAGCTGGCATTCATGTATCCACCATGTTATTTTAAGTGGTTTCCATAGTGCTTAGCTCTGGGTTCAAATATGAAATTACAACTATGACTCTGAAACCAGTCAAACAAAATGTGCCTGCCTTGGAATTTCAACTCATTCTTTTATACAGGTTAGATGTTTCCTGACCCTGGGAAAGCTTGTTTCCACTTAGGGGGATCCGTGCTTTGATGGATATGCTTGAATGAATGAATGCAGCACTATGCAGTTAATCATTGTATTGGGCAGTGGAATAGCAGCTGGTATGCTTGTCTGAATTAAAACCATCAAAGAAAATGGATGGCTTGAATGTTCAATAAACTCAGTGGGAAGCATAGAGGGCAGACGTTACACCAAGGAGATCACTATAGTGAGATGAAAAACACAATTATAAGGAGGTTTATCAGGGTTTTTATTTGCTGACTGAACGTGATGGATTTTTTTCATTTATAAAAACGAGTTTGGCTTCTTTTCCCTGTCTAATATGGAAGTCACTAAATACACCAGCTTCTGAATAACCATTTAGTGTTAGTAAGAGAAAGAAAAATGCACTTATGTGAATTTTCCACAACAGTAGCAGTAGAAACCACTGGATACAAGCAGGTCTATATCTTCTGGAAAGAGGAAATTTTCCCCTCAACATCTCACTCCAGAGTGGGGGACCCTGGATAAAAGTGTCTATGTTTTTCCTGTCAGCACTATTTGAACATGGAGTGCTGTATTTGGCAAGCAAAGCATGCCACCGCCTGCCTGCTGTTTGTCATTTCAGGCAGCCAGTGCACCGTCTCTCCCACCACCTCAAGAGGCTTTCCGGGGGCTCTGGGTCATAGGTTTAAGCTCTAGTGAGGAAAAATAGTATCTATAGAAACCTATTCTGTCTTTTCTTGGCTCGGTGTTTGTGAATTTTTCTTCACTGCACACAATGCTTTGGCTGCCAGTGGTATAATGAAGACCATTTTGTTATACAAACAAAATGCATGAGGGGGAAGGGGACTAATACCTTAAAGCTACTTTCCACTGCTCCTTATTCATAAGGGGTCACCACAGTGGGTAGTTCCACAAATTTGATTTGGGAGGTTTTTGCACCAGATGTCTTCCTGATGTAAACGTCAAGGGATGTGCATCCCCTCTTTGGAGAACAAGGGGACTGAAACCTCGTTCTCCAAAAAATACTAATCACTTTCATTGCCTCTTTGCAGCAGCACATCAAGAAACAGTAAAATAGTGAACCACATAATGTTTTTGTGTCAGTTTTACACACATAATTTGACTTTATTTGAAGATTTGCTTCTCCCAACCTGTTAACTGTCATTTTCCTTTTAGCTTAGCTTTGACTTCAACCAGTCACTGCAACCTGTTCTCCACCCCAAAGGCTTCAAATTGCATTGCACTGGCTAGTCTTTTTCATGCATTTTTCATCATGCATCGTGGTGCTATAAAGTTCAATCGTCCCTCAGCATATTAAATGGATTCACTTCCATTAAATGGATTGCAAGAAAATGCTCTGCTTGTGCTGCAAGGAAATGATGGACAAACCTGTTGGATATGGCGGAACTTTGTTTTGGTGGTTAACGTGAAAGGTTATGGTTTAATACAAACAATAGTGTTTTTATAAAACTAAACACACAGTGTGGGTGCTTAAATCTAAAAGAAAATTCACAGAAAAGACAAAGTTGAAAAAAAATCATATACAAAAAGCAAACTGAAGAGATAATAATAGCAATCCAAGCTGGGACTTGAATTCCTGTCTTCTGATTTAAAGCACTGTGATTATGCTATGAGCCTTTCAACTTGCCTCCTACCTTTTGGGCTTTTATTATTGCTTGTTTCTTCCTTTTGAGGCACAATAGTAAGGGATCATCCACTGCATTACAATATGATGAGAACAAATTCTTGAAATAGCAACAGTATGTAACAAGTAGGAAGTAACAACGAGTTGATCTTTGAGGGAACAACTTGGTCTCTTAACAAAATCTGATTTTCTGTGTACATGGAAACAACCTTTTCTTTCTATCTAATGATTTCAACGATAGTACTAACTAATTAATGTCTAACTGATAATAGAATAAAAGGAAAAAATGAGCAGTTTTTTCAAAACATCCCACAGTTATTCATTCATTACTCCCCATGTAAAAGACATTCAGTAGTTTGGTCAACAGCAGCAATTCCTACTATTCAGCATTATTTTAAGTATCACTGAGAGATACATGGAAGCACAAAGGTAATCTTCTATAAAATTGGATCCAAGTCATCATGGGATGCAGCTGAAAGTACTGAATTTTGTGTTAAGATTTACTTTTCCGCTGTATTGCAAAATTGTAAGACTGCCCTCTTTTTTTAAAGTTAAGTAACTTCAAGTGTCAACATGAATAGGTGCCTGTAACGTGTATTAGAGTTGTCAGTTTTACATTGGCTAAAACGTATCCACATTTCCTAAAACATGTGTTTAACATTTTCAAATGGACTGTTTTCATCCCAAAGAGGATCTTTTTCAAATTCCTTCATGAAGACAGAATGCATGAAAGAACCTGAAAACTAAAGGGTTGGTTAAGTCTTTCATAAAATCTGTTTTTGGAAATGTGAACACAGTACATCTTCATCTTAGTAGGCATGGAGTAAGTCGCTTAAGTTTGAATAGATTTAGACGTTCAGTAGGTCCACTTTATGTACTCTGGTGCATTTGAAAGTGAAAAATCTGGATGTTAGTGAGGAAACACATTCATTTTCATGCTGTAAAAGGATAAATATTGTTGTAAAATAATATATTTTCTTGCTGTGTTTCTTTGCTCACAGTTTCTTATCAGCTCAATGTCTGTAGCAGGCTCATTGTCCTGTCTCTGTCTGCTGCCCTCAAATAAGAAATCCACTTTCTGAAATATTACCAGCTTCCAGATAAGAATTGAGAGCAAGCAATATCATTTCAAATGTTCAGCTTTGTCAGTGTTTCCTGGTGAATAGTTGTTCTGAAAGCTGCCATTTCACTCACATTGTTAAAAATGTTATATTATACTCCACAAGCAAAATAAATACAGATAACTTTTCTATCATGTTTTTTTTTCCTTATCAGCAAAATGAAATTACTTAAATCGAAAAGCAATTTAGCTCCCTAAATGGAAGGACTTGGTAAATGTTATCAGCTGCTTTGGCACAATAACTCAAGTAGCTACAGCATGACTAGCTGGCACAGAACAAAGCAGTTACACATGAAGCAGGATGAATAAAACAAAGCAAAAAGAAAAGGAGAAATTCTGGTTTAAATGCATGTTTTCCAGAGTGTGCTTATTCTCATAGTCTGATGAAGTGTCGGACTAGTTCAGTATATCTGGCTAAAGTAAAAGTTACTTATCACAGCAAATACCAGCTATTCTCTGTAAATTAACATGGTGTTCAAAACAGAATTTGCATTTTCTTACTGGAAAAAATGGTTACTGATTTATATTATTACTTCTTTTGGAGAAAAATGCATCCATAGAGCAAGATATGCTTATTTTTATTGCACCATTGGATGAGACAAAGGCCTGCATTAACACATGACCATCACAATGTAAATTGCATTTCATTTTCATTTAGGTAATTTGTCACTCCAATCAAAGTAATCTATCCCCTCTATTGTTTATATCACATTTCCATGGTTGTATATACACTCAACAAAAATATAAACGCAACACCTTTGTTACTGCTCCCATTCCCCATGGGATGGACGTAGAGACCTAAAATTCATTCCAGATACACAATATAACCATCCCTCCCAAACAGTGGTCACAAATCAGTCCAAATGTGTGGTAGTGGGCACATCTGCTATATTGAGATAATCCATCCCACCTCACAGGTGTGCCACATCAGGATGCTGATCTGACATCATGAGTAGTGCACAGGTGTACCTCAGACTGCCCACAACAAAAGGCCACCCTGGAATGTGCAGTTTTTTGCGCTATTGGGGGTCTGGGGACCCAGAACCGGTCAGTATCTGGTGTGACCACCATTTGCCTCATGCAGTGCAACACATCGTCGCATGGAGTCTATCAGATTGTCAATTGTGGCCTGTGGAATGTTGGTCCACTCCACTTCAATGGCTGTGCGAGGTTGTTGGATATTCGTGGGAACTGGTACACGCTGTCGTATACGCCGGTCAAGCACATCCCGAACATGCTCAATGGGTGACATGTCCGGTGAGTATGCTGGCCATGCAAGAACTGGGACATTCTCAGCTGCCATCTGCCCTGAACAATGTGAACCATGATTCATCCGTGAAGCGCACACCTCTCCAACGTGCCAGACGCCATCGAATGTGAGCATTTGCCCACACAAGTCTGTTACGGCGACGAGCTGGAGTCAGGTCAAGACCCCGATGAGGACGACGGGCATGCAGTTGAGCGTCCCTGAGACGGTTTCTGACAGTTTGTGCAGAAATTGTTTGGTTGTGCAAACCAATTGTTCCAGCAGCTGTCTGGGTGGCTGGTCTCAGACGATCTTGGAGGTGAACCTGCTGGATGTGGAGGTCCTGGGCTGGTGTGGTTACACGAGGTCTGCGGTTGTGAGGCCGGTTGGATGTGCTGCCATATTCTCTGAAACGCCTGTGGAGACGGCTTATGGTTGAGAAATGAACATTCAATGCACGGGCGACAGATCTGGTTGACATTCCTGCTGTCGGCATGCCAATTGCACGCTCCCTCATTGCTTGTGGCATCTGTGGCATTTTGCTGTGAGACAAAACTGCACATTCCAGGGTGGCCTTTTGTTGTGGGCAGTCTGAGGTACACCTGTGCACTACTCATGATGTCAGATCAGCATCCTGATGTGGCACACCTGTGAGGTGGGATGGATTATCTCAATATAGCAGATGTGCCCACTACCACACATTTGGACTGATTTGTGACCACTGTTTGGGAGGGATGGTTATATTGTGTATCTGGAATGAATTTTAGGTCTCTACGTCCATCCCATGGGGAATGGGAGCAGTAACAAAGGTGTTGCGTTTATATTTTTGTTGAGTGTATTTCACTTTGACAATCTTTAATATGGGCTGCATAAGAATTTGAGTTGCACAGTCGTAATTTAGGTACATTTAGCTCTGAAAACAAAACATGTCAAGGTAAGAAATTGCACTTATCTCTGAAGCCTTGTAATATAAAAACTATGATAGAAATGTTTAAAGGGGGGGGGCTCTAAAAAATTGTTCGATCAAAGTCTGACAAGAATCAGTGTCGTTCTTGTTGTAACAAAACAGATTCCCTCTAAAACAGGAGGTTCCATTGATAAAATATTTAGATCATCTTGAGGCTGTGAAGTTTGAAACCTGGCCAATGTGGCACTGTTTTAACACAGACCTCAGTTGTCCTGTGAGTATTGGTTTTCTTACGGTAACTGGAATTCCAGCCTTGACTAAATATCTTGGCAGTGAGATGAGTTGACCTTGGTTACCGTCTCTGGCATGTCTGCATAACGTGGCAGATGTCATCACCTTCTATCACAGAGGTATTTCACTGTCCTGTTTTGACTCTTCAGATTCACCATCTGTCTATCTATCTATCTATCTATCTATCTATCTATCTATCTATCTATCTATCTATCTATCTGGTAGTTACTAAGGAAAATAAAAGCTCTAAACTAATGTAGATAAGGTGGAACTTCTGGAACTGTTTTCTTACACAATCATCCTTACTTATCTCTAATGTCTAATGTTAACCAGATGTAATACCATAATAACTGTTTAATAACATAGATAGGATGGGTTCAAAAGTAGTCCTTTAAAGGGCTTTATCTGGTTCTGTGGTCTTAATGGCACTTAATGAGTAAATTTCTCCAGGCAATTTGAAGAACTTGGAGGTTTTCTGTTGGTTTAGGCTGGGTGAGTTGCTTCTGTTGGACTGACTTGATGAAACTGAGATCAGGGATTTATGGGAGCGTCTCACTGATGATAGATCTTTATGAGTCTGGCTCTACTTGGAGTGATTGTCATGCTTCAGAAGAAATTTGGGACTCTTCGCATGTTTTTTTAGTGCAGTTTCATGGTGGCCAAGAATCTAAACATCTAGAGCTTCTAAAACTTTTTTTTTTAAACTGCAGCTATTTGTGAAAAGTTGCTCTGTTTTAGGACATTGCTAAGTCTAAGATCCATGCCAAAATGGGGCATATATCTTAGAGGAAAGTAAACAGTTGAGCCATGAATCAGGGATTGTAGCATGAAGACCCAACACTGTGGCACAAATAATCCCAGCTGTCCCCCTTCCTCTTCATTATGATGAGAAGGGTTCATCATGTGTGAAACTGAGACTAGGTTCATCTGATGCAGCAGAGATATTTCATGGTTATCAAGCACCATCATTAAGCATGCTAATTTTAGAAAGAGGCAGCAAGAGTTAGCGATGTGTGAACACCCTCATACAGCTCAGAATATATATTAGACAGATCAGTGCTTAATGTGTAGTTTTGGCAGTTTATGAGAATAAGCCAATGATCTGTATATAATGGTAGCATTTTACTAACTTAAAAACATAATTTTAAATATAAAAAGCGAAATCTGTATTTACAGCACCCATTTGGAAAGAATACATTTTCATTGGATTGGGCATAAACAAGCCTGTATGTTTCATTTAATCAGTAAAACAACTTTAAAAGCATGCAGTATATTTTATGAACTTATAACAAAGCTGTGCAGTATACTACAACCCAAGTCCAAACATAGAAAAAGCTGTGCAGTGTCGTGTAAATGTGGACTGTTTGTCAGGTGCATTGTTGGCATATATTTCCAGGCTTCTGTAATTAAATATTTTCATTACAGTGCGTGTAATGCCTTGCAATACAAACTACAGCTTATAGTGGGTATCTTCTTGTT
The DNA here is from genome assembly GCF_057381915.1 of Diplotaxodon limnothrissa. NCBI lineage: Eukaryota > Metazoa > Chordata > Actinopteri > Cichliformes > Cichlidae > Diplotaxodon > Diplotaxodon limnothrissa. Next base: position 5,991,540 of record NC_140597.1, on the reverse strand, counting down.
TTCGTTCAGTAGAGACTTGGCAGTTTCCTTTGTGTTTAATCAACTTGTGCACCAATCTGACCAGGAAAAAATACATCTGCGTGGGACTACTTGAACTGCTCTACCGTTCAGGGACATTTTTTACCTGATCGATTACAATCTACAAGAATCAATACTAAAGTAAATACTTTTTAGATTAATATTTTATCCCTTGCAGCATGGTGTGCATCAGGTCAAGGTCTTTGGGCTGTTTTTGGCTTGCCAGAGCTCATGCATGCATAGCTGAACTATTTAGCATATCAGTGAACTTTATCTTTTCATGTGTTGCTTATGGAGGTAACTGGATATGTACAACATGATTCAATATTCTGAGTATATATGAAGTTATTTTTTTTGCTTTCAGTTTTCAGTCACTAAACAAATTCCAATGGAAATTAAATGGCCTTTATTTCTTGTTTATGTGCCACTGGAGGAGAGTGAGAAAAGAACCAGAAGCTATTAAAGGGAGATGTGAAATATCCCATCTCTAATGCATTTAAGGGGGTAAAATAAAAAGCACACCTGTCCCAGTAATCACTGGTACACTGCCGTCTCATGCTGGTCGGATTATGTCATCTAGCACATGGTGAGATGTGATATACGATGCTATGCCAGTGCCATACAGAGTCGGTAACCTAATCACACGTACTATTTTGAGAATGTATGGCTTTTCCCAAAGCACAAATAGGTTTTCGGGCATGCTGGATGTAGTCACCCCCGGCGTTCTTACGCTTGGATCCCCAAGAGAGGGTATCCGTTTCATTTCCAGTCCAGCTGGAATGAAAATACACATTAGCTATTAGGTCTTATGACTGACCAGAATGATTTGCCAACTGTGTGTGAGCATGTTCATGTATCAATGTCTGCATGCAGAACAGGACCTTCAGCAGTTTCTTTTTAACAAAACATGAGTGACTTTTACTTTTACTCAAGTATGTTGGGGTACAGGGTTATCCTGTGGCGCTGGGAAGTGTTTTGTGTTCAAGGTAAATCTTTGGCATAGGAACTTACAGTTTGTTGGATACGAAAGGGAAGCAATTTTACTTGTGGAATTTGGAGCTTCTTCAAATGTCGAATGTAATACTGGACGCAACATCATCATATAGGATCAAGTTTAAAGCATGAATTATTTGTTTGTCAATCACCTGATTAAGCTGGAACTGGGAACAGAGAACAAATTAAGACAGAACATAATATTACTCGTCACAAAGATGACATCTGAAGTAGAATTTCCACGGATTTTCTTATAATAATGTTCAAAATTTGATATTGTTTGTTTTCATGTTGGGCCAATAAATTAACATCTATTTCTTGTTATACATGCAGTGAAGATACATGTGGTTGTATTTCCTGCAAGAACCAACAAGCGCCAAAGATTAACTAAAAGCCTTTCTACAAAAGATTGTAAAGAGATATGCAGACACTTGACTTGGCCTTTTGTATTCCATTCACAATGTACTGAACAAAATTGTGATGAATATGATACACTGTGTTAATGTGGCAATTTGTTGCAGGGCTGCTGTCCTTGTACACTGAAAAAAAAGCTGGAAAAACAAAGTAACTTACTGGAAGAGCGGGCTTTATTCATTCAACAGGGAATCTTATAGTAGGTTAGTAAGGGATCCCTTGACACTTCTTTCTTTCACTTTTTTTTGGAACATGAATTCTAGTTTAATGTTGAATAGGTTGCAGTATGAGTACTGTGATGAGCTCTCTGAGCATGTTTTCATGCTAAATGCTTTAAACAGATTGTACTTAATGATTAAAAGGGAATGTGATTGTGGTTGTGTTTGGTGCAGATGGGCATAATATAAAGGGCTCAAGTGCCCAGATGTTGCATAGCTCAGTATCACTTGAGGCATACAACATTTGAGAAACTCGATGATGTGGAATTACACACAGGGACCATGGTGCGATTAGAAGATGGCAACAAATTTAGAACTGTTATAAATGTGAAATATAGAAATGGTGCGATAATATTTATGGCACCTTTAAAGCAGAATATTGTCATTTAGGAAGTACTGGGCATAATGTGTTTTACTACTAGGTATTATGCCATTTAACTACACCATTGGGTGTGGCATTTCTCACAGCAGGCTTGTATTAGCAGGAAAAGCACATGTGTGCCAATAAGCTGTGCCAGAATGCACAATACATGGGTCAGACGAGCCTTTATTAATGTATTAGACAGATCCGTGACTGGAAAGTCAAAATATCCACTGTGACTAAGAGGTGTTTAATGTTGTTGTTGACATGGAATTGTGTTACATCTGGATACAAGTGGAAACAAGAATGACGATAAATCCCCTGAAAGGTCTTAAATGTCTAGCGTTATGTGTATTAAAGGCCTTCAACCTTAAATGAAGTTAAAGATAGTGTTCACAGACTGAGCGGAAAGATTGAGTTTATCTCCACACCGGTGATCATTGACATGACATAAATCGGGCACTCTGCCACGTCAGGTAATGAACATTTCAATAGGACAAAAAACGCTGTTTATTTTTTTGAGTTTTGTTTAGTTTCTAGGTTTAGCATGTTTTATGTCTTATCTTTTGTCTTGGCTGATCTTAAACCTCAGCAGTGTATCCAAGCTTGGTAGCTTTGTCCCTTGTAAATTTAGTTCCCATTTGTGCTGTAAAAAAATGTTAAAGGGCACCTGTTATGGCTCCTATTTTTATTCTTGGAGTCAACTAAGTTCAGGTAGAACTTCATAATATAGCCCATAACATATAATTGTAAATTTAGGGTGTATTTCCCCCCCATCTAAAATGCTTAACAATAGGTGGTTAGCTGACTTTGGTCAAGTATTTGATTGGAATTCCTCCTTTAGGAGGTAGTTTGGCCACTTTCAACCAGTTGGAGACCCCGTGGCAGACCCAGGACACACATTTATTTCAAAATGCAGGTGACAATAAAATGTGCAAAAATGATTAATAATAGACTAATAATAGACTAAATGAATAAAATATAGACATATCTGTATCTAGGGTCATCTTGGGAGTGAAAGAGAATGCCCACTACTACTCACCAGTTGTATTTCTCCAAGACTTCCACAGTCCATTTTCTTCTTCACATGGAAGATTGTTTGATAACAGCTTGAAGGACACCTCATGAATGAATAATGCTGTGAGAAAGAGTGACTCTGTAAGAACTCTGTCTTTCACAAGAAAAGGTGCCCCTTTTTCCTTCTCCTCCTCCTCCTACTTCACATTTTTCATCTCTTCAGCTGTCTCTAATTAGGACTTTTACAGACGACAGCATTAAAATGGCCCGGAACTACTGCAACTAATGAGACACCAATGACAAGGCAGATCTTTCATGCACAACTCCGTTTGTCAAAATCTATCTTTCATTTTGTGCTTTGACAGCCAAAGTTTGTTCAGCACTTTGTTTCCCTTCACACCTGTTGACAGGCTTTAGCGGAGATTTAAGCAGGTCACCGAGTTGGCTTGTTTTTGGCAACGTTTGCAGTATTGGATGCTTTCAGTGTTCAGTTTTCACAGGCAGATTATGGACGTGTTTGCATGCTTGGTGTCAGTGTAGCGTTTGTTTTAACCACTCTGCTGCTGCCAGTGTTTCTGTTATAAATATAACTGAAAATATATTAAATATTGTCAGTTATCACATAGGCAGAGAGCAGCTGGATTTGCAGTCAAATGCTATTTGCATTCGTCATTGTATTGTAAGATAGGTTTGAACGTAAGTATGAATTCAAAAACTCAAGTAATTTGTGAAAACAAAGATTTTAAAAATAAAAAAGATCACTCACATGGTCCTACATCATTTAAATTTAGATAACTACTATTGAAAAAACATGTTCAAACTGACTGATGATCAGGTGACTCAAAAGTCAAACTAATTAGTAGGAGACTTTTTTACTTCTTATTGTGTAAGTGGTTGTGTGTGTGTGTGTGGTGCATGTGTGTGTTTTGCTTTGTTAGAGCAGTATTTAGTACAGTAGTTTTTAGGTACATAACAAGCTTGTTATCATCTGAATTCTCAGTCATCTGAATCATACTGTCAAAGCACAAACATTTACTGTTATTGTAAAGTGACTTCAATTAGTCTACCTAAATAGCCTAAAAAGAGATCAAGTAACGAACAGGACTTGTTGCTTCAAAGCAGAAAATAATTGGTTACTCATTAAAGGCAAACTCATTACTCATAGGTACTTTTTAGCAACTACAAATGAAGGTAAACTCATTTGCAGTCAGACCAGAAAAAGAGTATTCCAAAGTATACTGAGTTAATATTTACTCTGTTGATGCAGTAGAAAAACAAACATTCTTGTCTTCCACCATGACCGCCAGTCACATTCAAAGCAAATGTGCGTGATTGGTGTAAGTGAATCGATTTGGTTTTGACCAATAAGGTTTCCTGCTTAGTACCAATGACTGCACATAGCACTCCAGAATTTCAGTCAAAATTGAATGAAGTTTATAAGCTGCGAACAAATAAGAAACGCTTTAATACATGTCATATAGGATACAATTTGATTCATTGTTATGTCTACGTTTTGGTCTACATGTGGTGTTTACTGTACCTTGGCTATAGCATTGGTTAGCACCATTACCTGACAGTAAGACTGTTCCTGGCTGGCTGGGGCTCTTCTGTGTTTTCCCTGTGCTTCCATAGGTTCTCTACATGTTCTCCAAGTTAACCCCACAGTCCCTAAGACATCAATTGTAAATTGTCCATAGGTGTTACTGTGACCATGAGTGGTCTATATCTTTCTGTTGGCCCCACAATACACTGGCAACCTCCTTGGGCTATACCTTGCCCCCACCCCCTCCATTACTTGACGTATTTACTCAGATGCACATATTCGCTTATGTTAGAGGAACAGACATCTGTTTTGTATCCATTTATCTCCAGAGATAATTATGTGGCTATTGTTGCTTGAATGCAGCATCATGAATATTCATTGTTTCTAAAGATAAAATAATCATCAAACTGTGAGGTTATGTTTGGAAGCAAACAGATGCGGATGATTAAAAGGCCTTTTTACGAGCAGCAGGAGAGTCAGACAGCCTTCAAATTGTCCTGAAACAGTGGACAATCTGAGACTCAGTGACCTGTGTAGAGGAAAATTGGAAGCTAAGTGGTGAGAGTTCCCATTTATTTGTTATATCGAAAGCTGTTTCCTAAACGAGCTCATAAAAATTATGTCCAGTGAGTTTGATGATATCACAGTGCTCCTCAGGAAATTTCAGCCATTGAGTAGTATTATATTTGTGTAGCAGGATGCAGATGTTATAGAATGTCAGGCAAGATTTACTTGCAGTTCAGGTGCTGAAGTCCAGTTAAGAAAGTTCACCTTACGCAACAAAAAATGTGATGATTTACGCAGAGAGACACCATAAAATAATCACTGGATGTGTTTATAAATGAGTGAGCTTGTTTTAAATGAGATATTGTTTGACTTAATGATTTGTTTTTTTTTTGTTTTTTTTTTTGTTTTTTTTTGTTTGTTTTTTTTTTTGTTTTTTTTTTTTGGAAGTGACTTAATGATTTGTATGCAATTAGCCATTCAGAATCAGCTAAGGTGAAGCATGAAAGGTCACTGAATCACCAGCTTCATCTGGTGCTTAATGAGTTAATCAGAGCTATTGGAGAAGACAGCAGCCTGACTTTCACACTCAATTGGCATTTAATTTCATTCATGCAGTGTGACACGCCCATGTCTTACACCAGGAAGCCCCCCCCCCCTCTTCCCCTTTTTCATTGAAATCAATCAGTGCAAGGTGCCAAATTTCCCCTTAACCAGCAAACATGTCCATCTCTGTTCTTGCAATAACTTGCACAGAGCTGGAATGTAGCTGCCTGTCTCTATTCTAATCTCACATAAACTGTGGTAGTATTTAATATGCTCTGAAATGTGAAATTTTGTAATTTTGTAACAGGGCTTAATGACATAATGAGAGAAAGATTTAATGTTTAAGATAATTAGATAATTGAAGAAAATTGTTTTTTCTTAAAACCAGACAACACTCCATTGTACTTCTTTATATAATTGATTAAAGTGACCCATAAGGAGAATTAACTTGCATACTTTAAGTCACTGAATTACCTTCAAACATCACCCTTCAGAAACATCAGTTTCCCCTTTTTCTAATCCTGAAATTGCCACTCATGTCAACTCTGAAGATCCAGGTACAAACATGTTTAGTTTAGCAAATCCAGCCTCTTGGCAACTTGGTATTCTGGGGTGCAGACACTATTCTCTCACATCTGAAAGATATACATTTCCTCCTGTTTTCTTTTCTTTCTTTTTTAGGTTCAACAAAATAAGTGAGTTTGAATTTGATTAAGGGACATAAGGACATAGTTGACTGAATTACCAACAAAGGAAGAACCAACGTCTATGGCTTTGAACACGGTTTCATCAGTTTGAATCTTGTATACATTCTGTACACAACAACCCAAGGCTTCTTTTCTGCAGTTCTTGTGTTTGGAAGAAAAAGCAGGATGTCACAGGAAAAGAGCAGTTGTGCTCAGTAAACCCTCCCTTGGTAAATAGAGGTTCAAAGGGGTATATTTTCATTACCCTAGGTTCAGAGCTACAGCCTCTCTTCTGTCGACAGCTGGACCAAAAGGTTACAGAGGCTTGGTCGGGTGGCAGTAATTAGAGATCCACGACAAGCTCCTTAAAGAAACTGATCTGTATTTGGAATCAGAGCCATAGACCAAAGAATTTATCTTTAAATTGCCAATACTGAACTGAATTGAGCTGTATGTTTATCTATTTCTATACTGAATGCTTTTCTCTTACAGCAAAAATCCCATCAGACCATTCGAGGTTTTACCCAGATTTTCTTGCGTTGCTGCAAGCTTCTTAAAGGGTTGCTTAGAGGTTATGTTTGCCAAGTAAATTGTAAGTTTATTTTTTGGGAATTCAAGGCAGATGTTGTGTTTAGATAATCATTGCTTAGTAGCTGCAATGCTCTTAGTTTTTACATTACAGTGATCACTGGGAGTTCTCTGTTACTTGGATTTTTCTGATTTAAGATAAGATTAAAGTAATGGGACAAGGGAGGAAGATGTGTGAAGACAAACTCATTGAGTGTCTGACTTTGGCTGCTCTCCAAGTTGCAACCTAAGCTTTCCTGACATTCCAGAACATACTTGTGTGGTCCCAGAACAATTTAGAAATCATTAGTTGAAAACATTATTGACCTCCTGTAAGCCCTGCATTGTTGATTTGAATGTTTCTATCTCAGGGGAGAGCTCCAGGGAGCTCCAAGGTGGGTTATGGTCAGGTCTCAAATCTCTCAGCTATGTTCATTGCAAAATCTGGATCTTTGATCAGTCTTAATAGCAGTGTCTGGATCTGGTAAAGCAAAGCTGTCTTCCAATCTGGCTCGTCACAGATCAAACTGTAATTTTCTCCAAATATCCAGCTGTCCAGCACACAGATGTGACTACAAAGCAGCCTGAAGCTGCCATCCACAGCTGTGAAACAAAGTTTAAAAAAGACCTAATTCATCTGTCATTGCCTTTTTTTCTTCTTCTTCTTTAGCCAGAAGGGGACGGTACTTCTGTCTCCTAGTGTTTCACATTTCACAGCTCTGCTTTGTTTTCTTTCTTTTTTCAACTATCAGTCCATCCTCTTTACAATAATTAGCTTTGATATTAATTATGTGCGTGACAGCTAACAAGGAAATTCAGGTTGATGAGGGGCATCGTTGTATAATGCAGCACATGACAGCAATTTTAAGACAGAGAGAAGCTTGTACACTGTTGTAACTTGTGCAAAACTAGAATGATTTAGAAATTGTCTGTTTGAATTAGGCAACAGTGAGTAACTACAGACTTCATAAATGATAAAGAACAATAATGAGGTTGAGTGAATTTATTCTTCACTTAATGGCTGATTTTTATGCTGATATCATGTCTAAATCCAGGCTCAGACACAGAATTCCAGAGGGTCAGAAACACTGACACTCAATCTTTCTTTTTCTAAATGCCAAACACAAGTGCGTGCACTAATTAGAGGCTCCAAGAAATCATTGAGGGGTGTGGAAGCATTGTAATCTGAGGAGAGGCCGTTGTGTGGTGGCTAGTGCTAGATGGGACCAAAGCCTGAGGGGTTGAAAGACTTCAGTTTAGGTTTGGTGTGTCTGCCAGTGGTGTGCAGTCATAACATGAGCTTGCACACTCCTGTGCATTCACTGTCATTAACAGCCTGCAGCTGTGGCTTTGGAAAAACTTATCACGATTTGTAATCATTTCTCAGATAACACTGTGCATTGCGCTAAGGATATCTTTCACAGCCATCGGTGGCTTGAGGACTTAATAATATAACTTTAGTGTTTTTTAGCATAGGCTATTTTTATGCATTCTGAGAGATACTACTTTGTATAATAATTGTTATCTACCAACTATAGTCTCACAGTAATGCTAATTTTAACTCTTAAAGTTGATGTGTTTTACTTTTCCAGAAAATCAGAACTGTGAATTTTCCTTTTCATCTTAATGAAAAAAATCGAGGCGATCGTGGCTCAAGAGTTGGCAGTTCGTCTTGTAATCGGAAGGTTGCCGGTTCTAGCCCCCAGCTCTGACAGTCTCGGTCGTGTGTCCTTGGGCAAGACACTTCCCCTGTTGCCTACTGGTGGCGCCAGTGTCCGGCAGCCTCGCCTCTGTGGCTACAATGTAGCTTGCCATCACCAGTGTGTGAATGTGTGGATGACTGAATGTAGTGTAAAGCGCTTTGGGGTCCACAGGGACTAAGTAAAGCGCTATATATATATACACAAATACAGGCCATTTACCATTTACTAGCGTAAAGCTTACATTTTAATTGTTCATTTTTGCAGTGCACTGCTTTTAGCAAATCATATACCAGTAATTTATAGCAACACATGCTTTGTATCATTTACTTAAAATAATACAAGGAAAACAACATGAACCAAATTTTACTTTTAATTGTAGTAAATGAAAATTTAAATATCCTTTCTATTTAGGGTTTTAGGTAGACACAGACCTGGTATGAAATGGGCCATCTGATATAATCTTTAAATGTTCTACAGCAGGTGTGAGCAGATGTTGTTCATCTCCTCTTAGTCAAGTTGATCTTGTGGCTAAAGGAGGACCACCATTCATTCAAATCTAGAAGGTAAATGCTCTGAGGTCATCAACCATGACTTTTCTGACTTCCATGTAGGTAGTTTCATGAAAAAGGAACGTTTCAATGCAGGGGATCAACAGTATCACATTAATACATTAACGCTCAAGAAAACCATGTGGTTCAGGCCTTTAGTGCAAGGACTGATTCCATATCTTTTGACCTATAACTCCCTCACTTAAAATGTTTTTACAGGTAGTAGTTTTCCCCTAATGATAGAACTGGATGCTTAAAAGGTTTGAAAAGTGAAACGGACGCGAGCATATGTTTGGCAAATCCTTTCCTCCCTTTGTTGGTGTAAAAACATTGAAAGGAAAAAGATTTTCTGAGTAGCATGTTATAAGTTTCCCAAATTAATCATTGCAAGTCCAATAAACTGTCTTATCCTCTTGTGTCCTTTGGGATCAGCGTGTAAATTACACCTGGAATCACACAGACTGCCCTTTTCAGCATACAAACCCATAGTCTTTTGTACGTTTCTAGGTAGATCCAAAGGGGATTTTGTTTTGTCTTTTTTCTCAGATATTATTAAAAAATGATAAAAATTATCAATTAAGTATCTGCAGTGGGATCTATTCTAAGGACTTATAGATGTGCTTATTCAGTCTAGTTAGGCTGTCAGTCAAACTTGCATTAACTTGACATCCATGTCAGCTAAAAATATAAATAACATCAATGATATTTATAGATGATATCTACAATTGTATATATCAAACAATGATAAGCTGAGTAAATGCAAAATGCAGTTTTAAAATGATTTTAAAGTGATCCAAACCTACTTGGCCCCATTTGAAAAAGTAATTGCCCCCCAAACCAAATAACTAGTTGTACCAAGCTCGGCAGCAAGTTCTTGGATTTCTTGAGATGTTGTTTTGATTCTTTTGTTACCTCGTGGATGAGTCGTTGATGAACTCCTCGAGTAATTTGGGTGGGCTGGCCACTATTTGGCCACTATTACACTGAGTTTTCTCAATTTGTAGATGATGACTCTCACTGTGGTCCCAAAGCCTTAAAAATGTCTTTGTACACCTTTCCAGACTGACATCTTTTCTCAAGTTTCTTTAAATTGTGGGATTATGATTTTTTTGGGGGGGTTTTTGTGAAATTGAACTCAGATTTGCAAAAAATGTGGTTAGTCACAGATAATTCATGATTTGAAAGGCAGGGGGCAAATACTTTTTTACACAGGAGCAGAAACTTTAAATTAGCTTTTTTCCCTTAATTAATGAAATCTGTTTTTGTTTTGTTTGTTTTTCTTTTTGGTTTCTTTTATGTTTTACACTTATATAAATTGTTGAGGTGACTTTTAATAACACATTTAAAACTTTGTATGATATATGATGACATATCCAAAAGATCAAAGGTCAGAGTTATTGTGACTTCAATTCAATTCAATTCAATTCAATTTTATTTATATAACATCACAACAAAAGTCGCCTCAAGGCGCTTCATATGCATCCTACTCTTGTAAACATGACATACCTGGAAGATATTTCCCTATATTGAGCCACAGCCAGCTTCTTGGGAGAAACCTGTCCGAGTATATCAGGGGTCAAAATGTCATATAAAAAAAGAAAGCTTTCACTTGACACATTATCTCATATCTTTGTGGAGAAATTTGGGCCCACTCTTCTTTATAATGTTGCTTTACTTCAGTGAGGTTTTCGTCTAAGCAAAGTTCCCTTAAGTTCCCAAATCTTGAAGCGATTCTGTTTCTATTAGTGAAAAAAAAAACAAGTCTAAATGATCACCCCTGCACTGCTTTACAGTTGGGATCAGGTGTTTATGTAAAAATGTTGTGTGAATGCTCCAAATCAGCAAACTACTAAAAACTCTGAATTTATAGAGGTGGTCATACTTACTGATGATCAGTTAATCACGTGCATTTGATCAGCAGCACATTTATGCTACTTACCCTCTTAATTCACATCAAATACCTGTGAGCGATACTTTTTGATTTGCAAAGTAATGCATTGAACCCTGTGCAAAACTGCCCTTTTCACAAAACTAAAATGTTATTTTATCTGAAGAACAAAAATGGGAATCCAAACATGCTTCATATTTAGCAGAACACTAGATAATGACACAAATCTTAAAGCTGTTCAAACTTTTTAGATCACGTTTCAGCTTCCAGGTTTTAGAAATTGTTGCTTTTGTTAATTCTAGATTTACAAATGTGGTTTTAAAAATGTTTTGTTTTTACACAAAAGGTGCAACTGCAAGTTTCTTCAACTTTTGCGGTATTCTTTTCAAACCTGCTATGCTTCCTCTTCTGCCCAACATGCAGAAGCTATGTCTGGCAGATTAAAGGGTTCCGCAGAGCCAAATTATTTTTTAATGGTATGAAAGTTTCTCGTGGCATGTTTCAGCTCCTTTTTTCTGGCTGGCTGACTGTAAACCCAAATGCAATAAATATCTTAAGCAGGTCGGGAATTTACTGCACCTGTAGTAACCACTGCACTAATTTAATAAGCAACAGATGTTGGACTGATTGCACTGAAGCTGGAACACATGCAGTAAAAGAAGGGAATTCTTTGTTAGGTACAGTTTCATCAAAAATGCTGCAGCTCTGTTGCACAGAGGCTCCTCATTCATTTTGATCAATAAGTAACAGAGCTGAAATTTGGATTTAGTATCATAGTGACTCAGCTGTCGATTACCAGGCAGGAAATAGCTGTTGTGAGTGGTTATCTGTGATCTATGCGAGGCTGAGAAAGTATTGGGCCAATCTTTTACCAGCTTTGGTCAAAATTATAAAATCATTTAATTAAGGTGCTGAAAATACATTCATACTGATTTATTGTGAATTTATTCAGTTAATTTATCAACTGTTAAAACAGCAAAAAAAAAAAACAGTATTTCCTTTAAAACTGTTTATGTAAAACCCCACATGAGAAACACATGTATTGCTTTCTCAGGTTTGAATAGCGGCTTGCTAGGCCAAAATTATGTCTGCTACTGTACTATAAGCAATACTACTGCCAGATAAACTCCTAAGCTAAGGATTAATTTAATGAGATACAGTAATTTTAGAATGTGAAGAAAGATGAATTTAGTGAACCTAACAAAAGCCAGGATGAATGATTTTCATTCTTCCATCTGGTTGTTTATGAGAAACATGCAGCAGCTTGGACAAAGGAGCCATTATCATTAGTTAATCTTAGCTTAAAGCTATATTTCATTTAATAAAGCATCTGGGTTTAAATGCAAGTGTGTGCTTGTATATGGGTGCATATGTGTGTGCATGGAGCTTTTGAGCACTTTTACTGTATAACTGTTACGGCCCCATTATTTGTTAAGATGTGTGTTATAAATCCTGTTATAAGAGTAGTATATATCTCACTATTTTCATATTTCTTTCCTTGTGTCTACTAATCTAAGTGTTCACACAATCATCGTTTTCTGTATGGGCATTTTAGTTTTCCTTTGGCAGGGGAAAGGTTAATGTTTAGCAGCATGAATGGTTCACCCACTAATGTGTGAACAAAGCACAATGGCTGCAGTGTATAGGCTCCTATTTATTCAGAGTCACTTCCTCCCTTAATAGTTGACTCTACTTTACTCACAGAGAAAAAAGTAGGTCAAGGAAAAGTCATGTTTGAGGTAATTCACTCTAGGGGACCACATCTCTGATCATTAGATGACATTGGTTAACCCTGAGTGTGAGGTCATTTTCAAGTCAAAGTTACACCCAGAACATGGCCTGAGTGTTAGCGTGTCTGTGCATATTACAGTGCACTGAGGATAAATTACAGAGGGAGGCTATCAATGAGAAGGCTGAAAAGGAAAAAGCATGAAAAGACAGTGTTTATATGAAAGAAGGAGGTTGTTTTTTTACCATGTGGATTCGACTTTAATCAGATGTTGGTTCTCAGGTGATGTACTCTCACTTTTAAGGACTCTCTGCTTTGATGCAAGTGCATAAAAGATCCACAAAGAAGAATCACTCTGATAATTCATTCTTCAGCTTCACGGTAAAATACCTGAACCAAAGAGGAATGCGAACACATTGTTCATCCACCTTCTGCAGTTACTTGTGATGGGTGTGTAAGGATGAGAGAGGATGTTTGCAGACGTTCTGGATTAACTATGATTTCATCCATGAAGATGTCTGGAATACCTATGATAACATATTTCATCATTTTTAGGAAAGAGTACCTAGAAAAATTTTTTTCTCTGTTAACAATTTTTCAATATTTTGCATTTTTGCACTTAAATTACCAGATCATCAAATTTTAACGTTAGACAAGTGGGGCCTGTTAGTGTGTAGATGTTGTTTTGGCTTCTTTTGTGGCCTCCTGGATAAGTTGTTGATGTGCTCTTGGTTTAATTTAGCCACACTAACCACAATAGGGATGGGAATCTCAATAGTTCAGTAGTTCAGTCCCTTGGAACTGTTAGTCAGCTTGGTTCCACTTGCACTTGTGCTACAATCAACTGATTTCAGTTCATTTGTTGGAGGAGGAAAATAAACGCTGTCTACAGCGTGGATATGGACATTACTTTTGTTTTTATTGCACAAAAGGAGAAGAGCAAAATGGTAAATTGGAAACAGATCTGGACAGAAGCAATTACATTATGTCAACTCTTTGCAAACAGTTGCATAGATAGCATGCTAACACTAAGCTAGCCCCAGCCCAACAGCCAGACCCTAAACTTCAACAGGTAACAAACAGAGCGGTCAGGCTGCAGCCTTTGTTTCTACTTGTTCATGTTTCTAAAGTAAAATCACAGGGCTGATTGCTTTTAAAGTCCCTTTGTGCTGGTTTTCATCTTTTCTTTGTATTGTCGAGTTTGTGTTTATACTTGCATACTTAGATAAAGATCATATTTGTCTTCATTAGGACAGGGATTTGTGTTGGTGTGTGGGACGATAGCCTATAGGTTCATATCATTAAATGGTAATCATGAGACAATGCGTTTCAGGTCTTTTTACAGAGAAATGTGAGGAATGTAACGAGTAGTGTAACAAATTAATTTCTCCTGGGAGTAATTAAGTAACGTGCTTCATTTAAGAAATCTTTTCTGTGTAATGTGTAATACATTACTTTTTTGAGTCATGACCACAACATTGATCACAACAAAGAGGGGAAACACCTCCAAAATATATAAACATTTGACCACGCAATTTATTTGCATGACTGTAATGTCTTTGGTATGCTGCTTTGGCGATGGTGGTGATTCAAAGTGAAGCCAATGATACCCACTGAGAATTGATATTGATCGATTTGAAATGATAAATAATATCAATAATAGAAACAGAATCACTAAATCGCTTATCCATTCCCCTCGCTATTTACCACTATTCCAATTTGTGGGTAATGGCTTCCACTCTGCTTCACTGGAGTCTTCCTTGTAATGCTTTCCAGACTAATGTCAATGATTGTTTCTCAGCTGTTTTCTTAGATTATAGCATTTATGTTGCTTTTTGAGATCTTTTAGCCTACTTCACTTTATAAGACAGGTTCCATTTAAGTATTTTCTTGATTCAGCATGTCTGGCAATAATCCGATTTGGGTGTGGCAAGTGAAATTGAACTCAACTATCCAAATGTGCTGCTTAATCACAGTTAATTTTATGATTTCACAAGGAGAAGCAATTACTTTTTTAGTCAGGGCCAGATAGAGTTGGGTTGTTTTTCGTCTATAATACATAAAATTAATAATTAAAAATACCAAATGGACAAAATGAACCTCACTGTAATGGGGATGTAATTAAAAGATGTCATTATGATGGCAAACAAAGCTTTAATAGCATGAAAGCTATCTCCTTATTTCCTCTTGACTCAGCAAGTGGATAGAAAAAGAATCAATCTCACACAATGTGATAAATAAACCATAGTCTAAAAATTAAAGATTGAATTATTTATTTTGAAGCTTGTTGTTAATAAACATGTGTAGTCCTGATGCAGGAGATAAGACTTTTATTTCAATAATGCTTGTTGAAATGCCTGCTTTTGCAAGAACTGCATGTGCAGTTTTGCAAGGAGTAGGATCTACCCTGAAAGTTGGCCCTGGTTGGATGAGACAATTTGTACTTGAGGGTATACTCTTCACATAGTTATGAAAGAGCCTGTTCATTGAGAATTCATGCCTGGGCCTTGTTTTTCTTTGCATCTGGCATATAGTCATTCAGTTTTTCCCACCTGGCACACAATCAAACCGAAATGAAGACATCAAAGTGGTAATTGCAATGTGAAGTAATTTTTTTTCCCTAAAAGTGTCTTTTTTTTCTTTTCTAATATGCATATTCTGTCTGATAAATGGAATCAGAGCAGATGCAAGTGGAGAAGAACAAAATGTAATCAAGTTATACCTAATAAATAGATAAATACATTCAGGACTGTGTGCCTTTCTTCACCAATCAGAACCCTTTTCTTTTGTAATGCCCATGTTGCTTTATAAACGTGAGCCAAGCAAGCTATAATACATGACAAAGATGCACACATCTAGTATATACAAATCAAGTCCGAGTCAGTGAGTGTCTCTAAACTTTATGTGTACTGTATGTTAAAACAGCCAATTCAGCTAGCAGACTAGCTTCTAAACTTCTCATTGTAAATCACGTATAAAACTTGACATGAAGAGCAACAAGGGCGTGAACACTATGTTTGCTTAAAGTTACTGACTTTAAATTTTCAAAATTGAAACTGCTTGTTAAGAAGTCACAGCTGAATTTGGTTTCTCTTACCTACTTTCAGTGACCACTCCTTCAAAGAGATTTATTATCCTTGGAACCATTCAGAGAAACTCAGTTGCTGTGGAGCTGTTTTTTGACATTATACAGGGTGAAAACATGGCATAAACCTAGCCTGTCTATGTTTTTGTAATGCAAATAACCTCACAATGAATCAGGCAACTGAGTATGAATCACATCCTTAGTCAAATTTATGGCAAAATAAAGAGTAGTCAAGCTTTAGACATAAAATTGTTCGTATTGCACGGGGGAAATGGTTACTCATCCATTTAATGGACTACCAAACATCCAGCAGCACACTCCTTCTCCTGAACACATTACGCCCCTGCTGCTTCATCTGATGGTTAAATGCATTGGATTGTTTTATGAATACTGAATGTTCATCAGTGGTACAAAAATAAATACCATGCTGGGGATGGTATCAATTTATCATTGTAAACTTTGACAGAAAGTCATCAAAATTTCAGCACAGCACGTTAATGCTAATTGGAATACACCGAGTGAGTGTTTATTTTAGTAAATTGTTCTGCTGACAATTTATGTAATGCAAAACAAAATATTTCAGTGTTGACACAAGCTTAAACCTTTATCATAGAAAATGGGGCTTTGCTTAAAGGAACCTTTTTCCTGAAGCCAGATTATATGTTGTTCACTTAAATATAGCTACAGCATTACAGTGTTTTGTGCCAATTTCAATAGCGTCTCTGCATTCAATGAATGCGCCTGGGGAAAACAGCTAACCTGGCTTCTTTAAAAAGTGCATTTCCCTCAGAGAGAAGCAGACTAAAAGATTGTGTATGTGTGATTTTACAGCAAAGACAAAACAATCATCCTCTTTTAATACCTTTGACATACTTTAACATTGGTTAAAGTTGTTGTTTTTCAGTTATAATTAATACTTAGGTATTTTAGTAAGTGTAATGAGTAATAAACAGTATAAATAAGCATATAAATTATATACAGATATAATTATTAATACTACACTAGTAGACATATATAATGTAAAATATATATATTATATTAATTTTAATGTGTTTAATTGTGCAGATGGCTTCTCGTGTATTTATGTTATTTATATTTAATTATATTTTACTAAATGGCTTTAAAATGGCCCTGCAGTCAGCATGGTTTCAGGGTGTTGTCTTGCAATGATTGTGAGGCTCAGGTGGAAGCATCTTGGCAATTTTTCATGTCAAGGTGACAGGATCTGTGCAGTCTGGGTCTGAGTGACAAGCATAGTCATTGTGTTGTCATTGTCATTAAAACCCTGTAGCCACTAGTTCCAGTTGGATTATTGGGTTTGGTCAAAACAGTTTCTTGAATTCTACAAAGAATCATAACAATACAATTAAATCCAATTACATGCACTCACAAATGATAATAAAAAATAAAAGAGTATGATTGTATGATTGATTGAATTTTTCTTTGGAGACTGCTTTTGTGTTTACTCCAGTATCAGATAAATCTGTCAGTTAAATTTTTAACTTCTTTGATTGGTTACCTTCATGTTATCTCATTTCCTACTTTTTTTTTTAAAATCTCAAACTCAATATTTAATCCATGCAACCAGGTAACTTGGTCTGGGTTGCAGAGGGCAGGGCTGGCTCTACACAACTTAATCAGCTCTTCCACAGGAACACTTTGGGAATGCCTGTTCCCAAGCCAGCTGAGAGATGTGATCTCTTCAGTATGTCCTGGGTCTTTCACAGGGGCGCCTTCCAGGGGAACATCCAAATCACCTTAAATATCAGGAGTTCATGAGGCATCAGTTAGATGCCTAACCACCTCAACTGGTTCCTTTCAATGTGGAGGACTAGTGGCTCCCAAATGACCAATTTCCTCTGCCTATCTCTAAGGCTGAGCCCAGACACTCTTTGGAGGAAATGTTCATTTCCACTGCTTGTATTTGCAGTCTCACTGTTTCAGTCACTAACTAAAGTTCATTACCAGGTGAGGGTAGGAACACCAAGAGACCAGTTTACCCTGGGGTGGGTGCTTGAGGGCCCACCAACCGTAGGAGGACAATCACATAATGATTTGCCTGACGAAACAGTGAGCGCTTATTTTGTCTCACTTCTTGTGGTAAACACCTCACTATTTTAAACTACATAATAATCTTTAATTGTGGCAGACATGTTCATGTTTTAGTTTATAACCTTAAGTCTTTTTCAAACCAAGCTCTTTTCAATTAAAATGCAATAAAATGAGTATCCCTATTGGTAGTCAAGGACCAGTTAGGCATTATAATCTGATTTACATATTAAGCTATTACATGGTCTGTGCATTCTTTTTTCTGTTTTAGGAGTGCAAGATTCTAACCAGGAGAAAGTTATAACAGTGTCTGGAGAGGGAATGATCCACAGCCCAGACTTCCCGCACACTTATCCGAGGAATACAGTGTTAGTCTGGAGACTAGTCGCCAGCAGCAACATGAGGATCCAGCTTACCTTTGATGAGAGATTTGGGCTAGAGGACCCTGAAGATGGAATATGCAAGTAAGGCCATGCATTTGAAAAAAATATACATATTAAAAAAATTAATGCAACATAAAATTATTTTGTTTCGTTGTGTTTTCTGACCTCACTTTATTTAACAAAGGGGCCATCCTCACAGAAAGTATTTTAATATTACTTCAATGAAATTTAATTACATAACAATTTTTTTTTTCAAATAAGATATTGTATTATATTAGTCTTATAGAAAAATATAACCATCATCAGCACTTCTGAAGCCTCTGCATCAGAAGTAATATACATTGTCCTCTATAGAGCACTTTCTCTGCTTGCTTGTCTTAATGAGATCATATAGGAGCTTTCCCAGTTGACATGCTAGATACATGTTGGTCTGAAGTAAAGACATGTCCCATCTGTGTTTTAATCCATATTTGAAAATCAGTCAGAGTGTGGCCATTTGTAAAACTGCCTTTAGTCTGCCAGAGTGTGAATATTGAAAACCCAGTTATTTGTTACACCCAGGAAAGGCATGGATTAGCATTGCTTTTTAGTACATATATATTTGATGCGTGGATCAGCTCATAGAACAGCTTGAAAGATACATGCCACACCCTCTGCATAGCAGCACACACACAAAAACACATGCAGTACATTCTATAATTTATTGAGCATTCGGCTTTCAATTACTACTTTGATTTTCCCGTGTTGCCATTCATTTTAAAATAGGATCCTAAGCCCCACCGATCGATTTACCCATTTACGCATTGCACTTTATGCTCAGTACCTTTCTGCCAATATATCACAACTGGCTGGTTAGCATGATGGAGCTCAATCTGGAGGACATGATAACAAGACCTGCAAATCACTACGGGAATCAAGAAGAGCAGATAAATAAATTTATATTCCAAAAAATGCTGTAACAGCCCTTTGTTGTTTGTTGGGTTGATGTCAAACTTTTGGACAGTATAATTTAGTCAGGAGTGATGGAAAATGACAGCGCCAGACCTCTGCTGTGGTTGCCATTGGCTAAAGTGCTGGTGGTTGATATCTGAGACAATGCCAGAGGATTTTCAAGCTTTTGGGTACAGGCAGGGGGTGACAGTTTAAAAAAAACCAAAGTATTCAAAATGAGCAGAAAGAAATTAAATGAGAAAACACGGAAACCTAAACCTAAAGGCATTTTGCTGTGCTTGCATCCATTAGAAATCAGTTCAGTAACTTGTCATCGATGCAGTAAAGCCCAGAATGCATTTAATTCAATTCAATTCAGTTTATTTAATTTTTGTTTATATAAATATTTATTTATATATAATATATTAGAATCATCTTTACACACGCGCCAAATCACAACAACAGTCGCCTCAAGGTGCTTCGCTTTATATTGTAAGGTAGACCCTACAATAATACATACAGAGAAAAACCCAACAATCATATGACCCCCTATGAGCAAGCACTTTGGTGAGAGTGGGAAGGAAAAACTGCCTTTTAACAGGAAGAACCCTCCAGCAGAACCAGGCTCAGGGAGGGGCGGGGCCATCTGCTGTGACCGGTTGGGGTGAGAGAAGGAAAACAGGATAAAAGACATGCTGTGGAAGAGAGACAGAGATTAATAACAAGTACAATTCAATGCAGAGAGGTCTATTAACACATAATGAGTGAAAAAAGTGACTGAAAAGGAAAAACTCAACCCATCATGGGAATCCCCCAGCAGGCTATGCCTATTGCAGCATAACTAAGGGAGGATTCAGGGTCACCTGGTCCAGCCCTAACTATATGCTTTAGCAAAAAGGAAAGTTTTAAGCCTAATCTTAAAAGTAGAGATAGTGTCTGTCTCCCGAATCCAAACTGGAAGCTGGTTCCACAGAAGAGGGGCCTGAAAACTGAAGGCTCTGCCTCCCATTCTACTTTTAAATACTCTAGGAACAACAAGTAGGCCTGCAGAGCGAGAGCGAAGTGCTCTAATAGGGTGATATGGTACTACAAGGTCATTAAGATAAGATGGGGCCTGATTATTTAAGACTTTTATGTGAGGAGCAGGATTTTGAATTCTGGATTTAACAGGAAGCCACTGAAGGGAGCCAGTCCAGCCTAGAAGTAATAAATGCATGAACTAGTTTTTCAATGTCAATTAGTTTAATTAGTAAACTATAAAGATACAATACTAGTTGTATTTGCAGCATTTTCATTCTTTGTGCAAAGCCACCCAGCTTCTGTGTCTACCTATTTGTGTGGCTGCCTTCTTTACAGATTGGACTGGAGCTGGGACGTGCAGCAGGCACACTTGCAACGCCTGAGAAGTTTGGTTTAGGTCATAGAACTAAGTTCATTCTTGGAGCTCAGTTACTGAACACTTAGTTTTGCTTGGTTGCTGGACCGCACACATTGCTGCAGTTGTTTTCCAACTAATGCGCTTTTTTCTACATGAATAACTTTAAAGATTACACCAGCCGCTGCTTGTTTGAGTTCTTTTATTATACCTTCATTCTACCACCATATTTAACATAGCGTCGCTGAGGACCCCAAAAACAGTTTATTGTAAAAGGAAAATAGTAAAACCTTTTTTTTTCTTGCAGCACCATTAGTTATATAATATCTGTCATGTAAGGACAAAAAATAGATTATTATTATGAGAGATCTGGGCTAGAGGACCCTGAAGATGGAATATGCAAGTAAGGCCATGCATTTGAAAAAAATATACATATTAATTAAAAAAATTAATGCAACATAAAATTATTTTGTTTCGTTGTGTTTTCTGACCTCACTTTATTTAACAAAGGGGCCATCCTCACAGAAAGTATTTTAATATTACTTCAATGAAATTTAATTACATAACAATTTTTTTTTCAAATAAGATATTGTATTATATTAGTCTTATAGAAAAATATAACCATCATCAGCACTTCTGAAGCCTCTGCATCAGAAGTAATATACATTGTCCTCTATAGAGCACTTTCTCTGCTTGCTTGTCTTAATGAGATCATATAGGAGCTTTCCCAGTTGACATGCTAGATACATGTTGGTCTGAAGTAAAGACATGTCCCATCTGTGTTTTAATCCATATTTGAAAATCAGTCAGAGTGTGGCCATTTGTAAAACTGCCTTTAGTCTGCCAGAGTGTGAATATTGAAAACCCAGTTATTTGTTACACCCAGGAAAGGCATGGATTAGCATTGCTTTTTAGTACATATATATTTGATGCGTGGATCAGCTCATAGAACAGCTTGAAAGATACATGCCACACCCTCTGCATAGCAGCACACACACAAAAACACATGCAGTACATTCTATAATTTATTGAGCATTCGGCTTTCAATTACTACTTTGATTTTCCCGTGTTGCCATTCATTTTAAAATAGGATCCTAAGCCCCACCGATCGATTTACCCATTTACGCATTGCACTTTATGCTCAGTACCTTTCTGCCAATATATCACAACTGGCTGGTTAGCATGATGGAGCTCAATCTGGGGAAGATTCTGGGGGAGGGTAACTTCACTAGTCATTCCTGGAGAGCCCCCTAATGGATAAAAATGTGAATGACCGCTGTACTTCTCTACAGAGCTGACAAGGTGTAGATAGCATTGCGTAGCTGAAAAAGCAGGCTGTGGACATGAATGAGTAAACCCTGTTCCATGAACAGTTCCTTGAAATTCAACTCCATCAATTAATGAGGTGTTTGTGATGTTGGCTCTGATGTTGGTCTAGTGTTTATATATGTTGTTTCTAGCTAATTTAATTGTCTTAAGTGCTGTATAGTTTTGCCAGCCAGCATTTATGCTTCTGGTGCAAATAAAAAAATCTGTCTTTATGGGCAGCTGATTGAAAAACTAAAAATTCTGTGTGTGACTGGAGGTAATTTGAGCGCCTTAGCTCACCTGCCATGGACCAGGTGCCTGTTGACGAATGAGGTTAATGTTGCTGTCAAAACTCTGCGAGGGAAAGTTGCACAGTAGGGCAGGGTGCCGACTGACAACTTTTGTGCTGTACTGCCCTTACAAGACTGCACTAGTCAGCACCCTCAAAGAAAGGGGCAAAGACGATAAAAACATCCTTTTCCAGGGTCATGCAAGTCATTTTCACATCCACTGCTCCAGCTCTAGCATTTTTGTATCTTTGTCCAACCCTTCTCAAGCCCCCAACAAAGCCCAACAGGTTTTGCTCAGATCCCAAGATACATACTTTTGCCAGGGTTGGCAGACAGATGAGTGGTGCATGCAATCACACGCAGAATCCCAAACCTGCCTGCTTTTCTCTTACACTCACTCTCTTTTTTCCCCTCTATCAAACACAAACACTTTGTTCCCCCCACACACATACACACTCACACACACAAGCCTCTGGCCTAGTCTGCTACTTTATCTTTTATGTGTGTTTAAAAATTAATTCCCCAAAATTTCCTCTTAGACCTCCATTTCTCTGGTTGTTATAACAAAGAAAATCACATGCAATGCTGCCGATACTCTGTTATGTCACTGTGTAATGTGACGCAGATTAACAAGAGTCTAATCTCCTGTCCACTAATTTACATCAATGTGGCTAAAACAAACAACAGTGGGAGATGTGTTTGGCTCTGGTAACAACCCTGGAGTGAGAACTCTTTGCTATGATGAGAGGGAATAGCCGGGATGCTCATCTGTTATTCTGTTTTTTCTGTGGCACGATGAAAAGCATTCTTACCAAATCCACTGGAGGAGAGGCATATTGGAGAGGGATTGGTCTTGCTGCTGGTTGGCATGGCAGCAGATTCGTGCTTGACGACTCCCAGACAGGAGTGTTCTGAGAAAGGCATTTATGCTCTCTGTCTCCAGTCTGAAAAGAGCGGACTAAAAAGACAGTGTTTGTGTTGCTAATCTGCGTCATCTCTGTGGCAGATATTGTATCTATTAATAATGTACAAGAAGGAAAACTATGTAGCAAGAAAGCTTTGTGAATATTAAACACAGTTTCTTTGCTGGGTACTGAAAGGTTCTCCTTTCTCCACTGCAACATGTAAAAGGTCGCTTTTTTATTTTCATCCTGCTCACTGTGAGTATGTCGCCTTATTTGTAAATCTGAGAAACCACTGTTGAACATGGTGATTCTGAACACATGTCGACGTGTAATGATCAGGGTATTCTGCATTATTGATGAGCCATCTGTCAAAGCCCTGCAGCAGTCTAAAAGATGACTTTTAGAGAAGAAAGCTTCTCGATTCACTGACCTCCAACGAGGACAACAGGGATGAGCTAAAGTGATGTTTTGTCCTTTTCCAAAATGATTTTTTGCTGTTACAAATTATCAAACATTAATGCATTTAAACTGGAAATATACAGTTTTGCCCTTCTCAATAAGTTCATTTTTGCAGATAACAAACTTCCTGTATACATTTCCACATCAAAGGTAACAGAGTTGGTAAATGTATTGACACTCCCACCCCTTTAGTTTATTTAACATCACAGAAAATCCATTTTTAGCATTGCTCATGTCACTCCATGTTGTTTTATTGAAACCAGCTTGAACTGAATCTGTCAAGCCTGTGCAAATGTAAACAATGTCCTTGAAATCCAAATATCCGAATTGGCAGCACTGAATGAGAGGTTAGCGTGCCTGTTGACGCAAATGGCAAAGTGATTAATCCCAGACTGTGAAGAGTCAGTGAAACAAGGCTTTATTCAATGCAGTGCAGCCACTAGTTAAACACAGGTATAAATAATAAAGGCTGAACTCCTGAACTACATGTCTTAAGTGCTGACATTGGTCAATATTTTCACTGGCACACCAAAGGAGTTTGGAGCATGGCCATATGTCTCTGCACTTCATAATGTTTACTGGTATTATGGATTGGCAGGGCGGTCAGAGGAGACAGACAGTCGTGTAATTACAGACAGACTCACAAGCCTGACAAGTCCACAAACGACATGATGCTTTTAGTCTTGTTTTTTCTCTCACACTAAAATTTATAGTTTATGTTGACTGTAGTTTTTTTCATTTTAAAATCCAGTAATATATATATTATAATATATTATAGTGTAATATATGTTATATTATACTATATTAATATATTACTGAAAATGTTCATTACTGACCATAATGGAAGTCAAAAATAAAAAATATAGATTTTTAAGAAACCAATATATATTTGTACTTTTCATTAAAAAATACTTAAAATCTTCAATCTGATGGAATGCACCACTAAAGACAACAATCCCAGAACTAGAGTATAAAACTGCATATAAAAGATGGATGTAGTCATCATGACATCACCCAAAGATCAGTTAAGACCTATCACGAGGGTACAAGTTGGATATTTGCAGTGTTGCACTCTAAGATATTTGTAATCAGAGATTGGCTGAATGTGTCAAATCTGACCAAGAAACCGAGGGACACTGTTCAACCATTTGCTAATCAGTTGTCAAGTCATAATTTTTAAGCTGGTATCCCTGTTTATCTGCCTTTATAACTCTATGAACATCATGACACATTAAAGGTGATTTTAAAATATCTAAAGAACTAATCATATTAATATGATGATCAGAAACTTAGTAAAGTCACACAACATGGGAGCAGAAGGACATTTTGCAGGGTTTTTTTGCAACTACAGGAGTCACTCAGCTTAAAGACCCGAAGTGCCATTTGAGGAGTGATTGGGATACTGAAACAGTACTTGTGTGCTTACCAATCATTTTGTAACTGATAAGTCAAAAATCTAAAAGTCATTCTTAGGTTGTACTAAGTAAATCTATAAGCAATATGCCACAAGACTTCTGTGAGATCTCTCTACAAAGAAAACTCAAATGACGACAAGGAAACAGTGCTTGTCGTCATTTACATTCTTTAGTCACACATACATTCAAAGAGAAAAAAACAGATAACATCAGGTAGGATATGCATGTCAATAAAGCAAAATGTTACAGTTACAGATTACAAGAGGTGATAAAAGTGGTTTAATGTTAGATTTGAAAGAAATATAATGGCAAGCAGGGAAGTAATAGACAGACAGACAGACAGCGGACATACTAGGATAGGTGGATAATTCAGAAAGCTATGAGAAGCATATGTCTGTGGTGCCTTTGCTAACTATAGCTAGCAAGAAGCAGCATTGTCTTTCTAGTGACTTAACAGGTGTGGAGTGTAAAACAATCCTTTGACAAAGTGGAAATCTAATATTTAATAAAGCTAAGGGCCTTACATCAGAATTTAACCCCAGGTTGTATTTTTTAGGGCTGACAGTTTTTTCCTCTGCTTGGCAAGGTTGTGGTTTTCTCCACAAGATGCTATCTCCAATACAACAAAACAATGTGAAAGTAAAGTTTTTACTTTGCTACTGGAAATTTGTTTTGGAGTACAATTAAAGAGGCCTGGGTCTCTTGTGCAGTCAACAATGTTTAATTAAAAACTATATTTCAATGACATGTGGTGTAATAGGCCTGTCAAAAGACCGCATCATTGGTCATTAATCGCCAAAAGTAACAGCTGCTTATGCTGCACTATCCTTAGATTCTTCAACTTGAGATTTGACCGCAATGCACTAGTGATTTCCAGTTTATTTTTATCCATTTAACTCGGGCTGTAAATAATAGAGATCTCATCTCATGCAGCTACCCTGCTGTTACAGATATTTATTTTTGTATTCTTTTTTTAAATGAGGTTAAATCTTTATTGCCCTTGCAGCTTTATTAACAATCTCACCTTCAGAACGACCGTGCCAATGGGAGTCTTAAAGGAGCTGACAGACTAATAATGAGGCAAGAACACAATTAAAGATAACAGGCTCAACTCTAAGTTCAGATTTCCAGCTACAGCACCAGCAATAGCTGGATTGGTTCTATTAACAAATCATATCTAAGACACCAAAAACATGTCCTGCCCTTTCTCTGTTCACTGTGCCAGGTACGACTTTGTGGAAATAGAAGATCCGACTGAGAAGACAATCCTGGGTCGCTGGTGTGGGTCACAATCGCTCCCAGGTGGTCACATTTCCAAGGGAAGCCAGATCACTATTCGCTTCATCTCCGATGAGTATTTTCCCTCTGAGCCGGGATTCTGCATCCGCTACTCCCTGCTGCCTGTGGTACGTGCATGATTAACTGCTAAAATAAAATGTGCATTGTGAGTAGGTAAACACTTAGCTGTCAGCGTTTCTTTCCTGCCATCTTCATCTTGGGAATTTACATGGCAGTGAGCAGTGCCTCTCCATGTAAGCACAATTAAAATAATTTGCTTGTTACATAACACGGGGTCTTAATTTGCAATCATCCATTCCTGCTTATGTGTACCCAAGGTTTTAAGCATCACTGGGGAGAAATTATGCTTAGGCACACTGGAACATCTGGCACCTGTACTGTCATTTATTTTAGTTATGAAGATACACTGAAGACAGAATAGCACATACACTTTTACAAAAGCAAAAACAATGTATACACAATAGCTGCAAAGGCGTAAGTCCAGTGAAGTTCATTCATGAATACTATCACATGTCGTCAATTCAATGCTTTATTGTCTTTTTACAATTGCATTTGTTATTTTTAGTCAGACAAAAAAGTTGACTGATACACAGGCTAGGACGCTTTGCAAAGATATCCATTAGCCTGATAGCCAAATGCTAAAAGCCACAAAATATTGGAAACTGAGTCATTAGATGCTGAGCGATGTAGTCCAAGAATAGAGTCTCTAATGTCTGTTTGAGCTCATAATTACAAATTGTAGTATAACACACGGTCTATGCAGGCACACACAATATTTCAAATAGTGTCTGACAATAAAGTAGAAACCACCAAGAAGTGAAACAGGGAAGGTATTTAACTTGCAGGAGAAGCTGGCAAATAAAGCTTCCTTTGCCTGCATCCTTATTTGAAAGGGGTTACCACAACGGAGACACATGTTTGATTTGGCATAGCTTTTTATGCTGGATGCCCTTCTTGACACAAACCTCCCAGGGATTTGTGTCTCCTCCTAGTCTTATGCTGGGGATCCTCCACGTGTTAGGCAAATGTGTTAAATACTACACTATGGAGTCAATCAGAGTATTATAATCAAACATTATACTGTTAAATAAACAAATTACACATATTTACAAAGTATATGCACCTAGAAAGAGGTAGGGCAAGTTCCACAAAATAACAAAATATTATCATAAATTTTTAATTTTTAAATAAAACTAATAAACAGTAAATTTTGATATTACAGCTGGTGTTGCAGGTGGACTGGTTCTCTACATGACTGATTGTCTTGTCTAAAAATATTCAAAACAATGCAGCTGAGGTGTAGCTGTTATATGAAGCATCTAATCCCTCTGTTTTTTTATTTCTCCATGAATTCTGTCGATATATTATAACCTTGGCTTTTAGACGAAAATAAATCATTGAAGTGTATCAATGTTAATGGGAATTATTATTAAAATAATGCTTTATTTGAATCTTTAAGAAGTTATCCTTGCCATCTGTAATAAACCCTTTAGAGCACATTGCATTTGGCATCTATCAAAAAGAGGATTTTTTTGTACTGTAGTGTACTCTAGTTACTACAACAACAACATAATCATGAGCAGAATCCTTGCCATGCAGGCTGAACATCTGAACCAAAAAAGAGCAGTCATTATCATTATCACAGAAGCTTAACTTACTATGAAGCACAGTCACTGTATCCTGCTGGTTTCAATGGTCTTCCTTGATTACCCCTGACCCTTTCCTCTTGTTCTCATTCCTCTTGTACTCCACATTAACAAGGATACAACAGAAATTCCCAAAGACCTGCTGTTTCGCAGTGTAACCACTCAGAGAGATTTAGATTTATCTCTCCAAACAAGTTTACCTTTCAACAAGTGGAAGGCCAAAAGTAATGGTGGACATACATCAGTGGAATTTAAAGGCTTGGTGCTTTGATTCATCTGAGTTCATCTATAATTCTCGTAAAAAATTGTATCATGTTCAGATGTTGACTTTTGCCTTTCTTTATCATCCATCATTTCCTCTCTGTTTTTACATAAAACTTGCTCAACATCTTTCATTACATCTTTCATTCAAGTGTTAAGGAAGGTTTTCACCGATTTAAGCAAAGCACTCTCTGATTTATGGGTCAGTCATAGCAGAATGTCACAGTTTTGCAGCGACAGTGTTAAAGTTGCTATTTTCAGACACATTTTTACATTGTGGCACCTAAACTGGATCTCCTTCATCAGCCATGTTGAAGCCATACCTATTTTAGCATTAGATTTATTTACCTACTTGTTTTCTCTAATATTATTAACATGCATTTATGCATCTATACACAGAAGTTAAAAGTGAAGAATGAGCAGTTCATAGTTGAGATAACCATCCTAAATAAAGCATAAATAACAGTTAAGAGCAACACAACGCCTAAATATATGTGACATTTCATAAAACATTTTAATTGGAAAAGAAAGAGTACTTCACGAAACAGCAGGTATTTGAGAAGTTTGAACTTAAACTTAATCCCTTAATAGCAGATTGACATTATTCTCCGGTGTTCAGTTCCTTTCCATAAACTGTTTGATGAAACAGAGACCAAGTTTTTCCTTCATGTTCCAACTCTAGAAGGTGCGGAAACCATGATGGGGAAAAGGAAGTTTGGCCTCCGCACGTTCGGTCTGCCTTCCCTTTGAACCTTCCTCTGACAGAGGAGGAGCACACAAGAACAGCAGCACTCTGTTTCCTCTGTGGTCAACCAGCAGCTACTGGAACCTCATGCCATGCAGGGGCCAGTACTTTAGTATATATTTAAACAAGCAATAATTCCTCCCCACCACTTCCATGGAATGAAAGGGGGAAAAAATAAGACCCAGCCTGTAATTCACAGGAAGAAATTTTAGAAAAAGCAAAAAGGCTGAGGCAAAGAGGTTGTTAAAACACAGAAGGAGAAGGAGGCTGTTGAATAGGGCATAAGCGGTGTTGAGTGGTGTGCACTGCGGGTTACAGGGACAAACAAAACATACATCATTGTGTCTGTGAGGTCTCAGTCCCCAATTAAACTGCACTGTTACTTTGAAAGGAAACATCATCCTACCACCTTTGTTTATTTAAATGGATTGAAAAGAGTTTTACACACTCAGGATCTATGTGCCTTATGCTTGTCTGAATAGCAGCAAACTACACTAATCATATAAAACTGTCTAATTGTAAACATGAAGACTTGAATAGAAGCTAATGGAGCAGGTAAAGAATGCAAGTCTTTCCTAAAGAGAATGAAAATGACTGGCAAAGTCATACAGGAGCTTTACCGTTGGCATGATGAAACTAAGGTTTGTTTTTACGGCAACCTCAATTGCAGTGTGTGGCATATAGTGCGAGCAAAAAACACTTTTTTCACGCACAACAAACCAAGTTGCTTACTCAAAGTCCTCTTGTGCAAGGAAGTGGTTTTCAAATCCATGTGAATGAGAAGATATTGTTTTTCAGAGCTATTTCAAAAAGCTATTTCAGAATTGTCATCTCAACATAGTTAGTTGAACCTGTCATTTTAGATACCAGAAATAAGAACGTGTGGTTGTGCTTTATGAGAACAAAGAGACTCCGAAACAAGGAAATCACTGCTTGAGAACAAAGTTCTTCTTCGGGGTAAGGGGGTTTAGAGGCTTTGGTAGTGATAAGAAGCACTTTAAAATCTTCTGAATAAACAGTTTCAGCCTTTCAAAAGCAAGTGATATTTTTTGAAACATGCACTCAGCTCACTGCCCAAGTGGCCTTGACTGCAAGTTGGGCAATACCATTTTAGGATGCTGTCTCTGTGTGCTTCAACTTATATAAGATTCGAAATTGCATGTACTTCAGTTTGGTTTGAGGACAGAAGACTCCACAATGTCTGTGCTTAATATGCAGAATTGTCTAGTGTGCCTTGGGCTGCTGGCTCAGCATTTATTATTTATTTATTTCATAAAAGATATAAATGGAAGATAATAAGAGTTGCTAAGGTAGACAAAACAAAATCATAGATACCAGTCTGGTCTATTAAAAACACTTAATAAAAGTTAAAAATTGTGATTTTAGCCAAATGTTTAGTCATTCTGTCGTGTCACCGCAAAGTGTCTTACAGTTTAATATTTATGTCTTGTGCTTTCTATTACTAAGTCAGTCAATTCAGTTTTGTCTATATAGCCCTAATTCATAATAACAGGCCATCAAGGGCCTTTATATTGTAAAGTAAACACAGGGACAAAAGTTTAAAAAATAGCAAATCCTAACATTCAGACTGTCCCCTGTGAATAAGCGCTTGGTGACACTGAGAAGGAGGAACTTCCTCTTAACAGGAAGGCTCATAGAGGGGCAGCCATCTGCTGTGACCAGTTGATAGGGTGAGGGCAAAGACAAGAGTCTAGACAAGGACAAGACACAATCTATTAAAGACATTCAGTAGTGGCATAAAAATGCTTGGAGTATGAAAAGAGTTGAGTGGGGAAGAATGCACAGTACATCGTGGGAAGTCCCCCAGCAGCCTGTCTACATAACCAACAGATGATTCACACTGAGCCCTAACTATAAACTTTATGAAAAGGAAGGTTTTGGAAAGAGGGAAAAAACGAGCTCAAAGCCTTTGCTGAATACTGCTTTACTCACTTTGTTTTAGCCATTTGTGTTTTAGATGTTCATTTATCACAAAATGACAACTAATGAAGACCTTGTGAAGCAACTGGTTATTTTTTTTACACAGAAAGTTAAAACTCTTACATGATAAATCTTAATTATACATTAGCTACAACTACTAAAACGCCCTTGAGGAACTTCATCTAATATGGAACATGTGTGCATTGTTTCTATAGTTAATTAGTTTATTTGACCCTGAAAAAGCGTTACAGAATATATCATAACTGTTCATACATCTATGTCTTACACCTGACACACAGACACTGCTCTGAATTCAGTTTTGGTGGTCCATGTAAGGACTTTGTTCCTGAATTCCCTTAAATTGGCTCCCTCATCTGCTACTTATAGCTTTATTCACACCATCTTGATGTGTCTCTGAAGGATTGCTTGGCTTCTCTATCTGACGCTGAGCTTGCAGAGTGTTGCTAATTGGGGGAGTGTTGCACCATCGACATTCACAAGCTGTTAATGGCTTCCAGTCCATACAGTTAGCCACTGCCAAGGCTCAACTAATAAGAATCACAGATTCTCTCTGTTGTCTGGAAATACAGCTGCATCACTCATACGTATGGTGCTATATGACCATTTTTTTTCCTATAAATAATTCTTTCACATTTGTGATTGTGTATCTCAGTTGGTGCCAAATAAACCAAAGATATGCTCAGTGGTTATAAAGGAAACCTCATTAGCATGAGTCATATCTGTGGCGTGAACACAGCTGTGCATCAGCAGTATTTTTCCAGCCTGTGGTGCAGCCATGTCAAACCACTGGCATCTCATTTTAAAGTCATTGCCAGGGGGCTTGGATTTTGAGCACACTTACGATGCCAATAAATCTTATTAGTGTTGTTGGCGTTCTACCTTTTCATTCACTATGAAGATCTTTCTATATTTTTTTAAACTTTTAATTACCTTTGTGTCTAGTCCAATTTACAGAAGTATGCATCTTAATCCTGCTGTCTTCGTATGCTTCAGCAGTCAGCTGACGCGCATTATAGTTACTCTACATACATGTATTCATATTATCAGCTAGGTAAAACATTTATTTTACAATGTTTATCTTTACAATGTTAGTACCAATGAGAAAAACTGCCACTCTTCATTCAGTCCTCTCATTTATTCCCTTAAAACACAGCTGCCAAAAGGCAACATTTTTAGTGTTTTCAAGCTTTTTTTATGTTGCTGTTGTTGTGTCACAATGTTTCCTTCTACCTGTCAGTCACGTAAGATTAGAGAGACCAGTGAGCTGACATGTTGCACCATCACAAGACTGAAAGGTCTAACAGATTAGCTCCTTCTCTCGTGGGAAGAGTAACACACCAGGTATCAATCTTCTCTGTGACTGCTTGCTGTATCTCACTAGAGAGTTCAGAGCTTGAAACAAATAATACTGTTGCCAACCAAATCTACAGAGATAAATGTTGGAATGGAAAGTGATCAAAGGAGGTGGCAAAGATGCGATCTCATTTGGCAGCTTAAAAAATGTCTCTCATTAATTCCGATTTGTTTGTTTTTTTGCATCGGCGAGGGGGACTAATATAAAAAAATGTGTATTATTTTTAAATAATTAAATTATAATTATACTATTGCATTACTCAATGCATGGTCAGTTTTTTAAATGTTGAATTTGTTATCACGTTTGTCATGTATGACAAATTCTCATTTTCATTTTTATTTACAGACTGAAATTTCAGTCTTCAGTATGTTTCTGTCAAATGTAAGCGAATGCCTTCCAGTTTGGCCCAGTGTGGAAATCCCTGCATGTGTCTGTGATCCTCAGAGACTGTAGTCACTGTTAATCGAAATATTAGTTTGAGCCCCTGCTACAGTACGATGTTATGATTTTCAGCTTAACTCAAGTCCAGTTCACCATATCGTTTAATGACCTGTAACTCAAATTAAACTTTATATTTTATCATGATGTAAAATGTACAATAGCAGAGTAAGGTCATTTTTAACATCCTGTCACCAATGACAAAATTCCTCCTTCACTATAATTATCCTGTTTTAATATTTATAACCTAAAGTACACTTCCAACTTTTAAATGTCACACAAAGTGGCTGAGGTTTAAGTATCCTTGAGGCAGTTTATGTAATGAGGTAATTATTTGACCTTATTATGTATGGCACATTTCATCTTATTGAGAGAGTTGTGTATTTATTATGAAAGCTTGTTTAAAGACTTTTTCCATCAAAACCCAAAGCTATGCAAGTTGGACTCTTTACATTTAAAAAAACACTTTTTTTCAGTTAGTATGCAAATGACCCATCTGTTCCATCTCTCTTCATTTGATTTGTTGGTTTTCCCACAGAGTGTACCAGAGCCCAACGCCCCTGCAGTTCTCCCTCCATCCCTGCAGGATATTGAGGAGCTGTCAGAGGCTGTGACGGAGCTGAGCACTGTAGAGGAGGTCATGAAGTACCTGGAACCAGAACGATGGCAGATGGATATGGAAGAGTTGTACAAACCTACATGGCATGTGCTGGGGAAATCATTCATCCACAGTAAGAAGGCCCGAGGTAGGACATTATTAACATGTTTGTTTTCATGAATTAAATGTAAATTTAGTCCAAGAGCCACTACTGAAATGATTAATATTAAAAGAATATGTTTTGGTGAAATGTTGTGTTGAAATAATAACATCTGATGCATTTGAGGTGGAGCTGATCTCAATCTTCTGAGGGAAGAAGTTCAACTCTACAGCTGCACGCCACGTAATTTCTCGGTATCCCTGCGTGAAGAGCTGAAAAGGACAGATGTCATTTTCTGGCCCAGCTGCCTCCTGGTGAAGCGCTGTGGTGGAAACTGTTCCTGCTGCTCTCACCGCTGCTACGACTGTCAGTGTATTCCTGCCAGAGTCACAAAGAAATATCATGAGGTAAATATCAATTTGATCATGGCATGATGAAATCCATTTGATGTTTATTTTGTTAGTTTTTATCTGAACACATAATAATATGAAAAACACCTGCAATATGAGGTAGAAAAAAATAGTTTTAATTATGGAATACGTGAATATTACTGCAGTTTTATTCAGATTTATATTGATTTTTTTAAACCTGGTTTTGTGCTATTCTGTTTTCTAAAGTTATTTTGGTCATCATCTTGGTAGAATCCTTTGTTATTTGCCTTTTACTTATCATTTTGATACAAATATGGATTCTACTTTCTCTCCTAATAGCGTGTGGAAGTAATATAGGTTGTTTGTACAAACAGAAGGCTTAGTGGTCTCTAAGGCCAGCAAATGCTGGGCCACAAGCAGAAATTGGTTACACGGACTTTGAAAGCTTTGAAAGGTTTTCACTTCTTCACAAAGCTTTACAAAAGTAATTTGTTTTCCCCTGATCTATGACATTTTAAAACTTGTCCTTGTATTCAAACAACAGATTTAAAAGATTGACAGTTACTCCCAAATGATTATATGTGGTTTAGAAAAACCACCACATTGTTTATGGATCTTGTAGTGAAACAGTGCAAAGACAGTTAAAATCAGATTGCCATTTCTTATTTTGTGAATTTTAACATTCTAATTTTTTTTTTAACCTTCCAAAGTTTGCTACTTGCATACCATGTTACTTAAAAAGTGTTTGCATTTCAATCAAAAATGGAGGATTTTTTGAAACCCAAACCTGATTTATGTACATTTTAACATGCATTTTTCAAAACAAAACAAAACAAAATGAACAATGAACATAGAATTTTAACACATCTGGGTTTTTATTTTTTTTACCATTACATGCAACATGTCTTACACATGTCAAAGCAAAATATTATTGGTTGGACTGGTTTGATATTTACAATGTACTTCACAAAGATTTTTTTTGTTATACCAAAATCACACAAACATTTCCACCCATCATCCGTGGTTCCACTTTGCAAAGCAGCAGTTAAAGGTCTAAATAACCTATCCACTCAACATGCTTTAAAAACACTGCTTCTGGCCTCTTTTGTAAACAGGTTCTACTGTTGAAACATCGAAGTGGTGTACGAGGTCTCCAGAAGTCCATGACAGATGTGCCCTTGGAACACCATGAAGAGTGTGCCTGCGTGTGTAAAGATGATTCTGACTGACCTCAGACATGTGTAACAGCTGCCAACGGAAGCATGCGGATGTTAGAAATGAACCTCTGCCGCTGTTCCTATCTCATCCACTACCACTGGAAGCTAACAAGATTCTCCTTTTATCCTGATGTCCTTTTACTAATTGGATGAAGCAGAACGGACTGGAATCTAATAAATCTTCCAAATGGATTTGACTGCTGTGGAATACCAATAGAGTGCTCTGAGTCCATTTTAGAAAGGCCAAAAAAAAAATCACTGGAGCAGATCTGGACCATTACCTATGAGCTCTGAAGACTATTTTCTTCCATTCTTCTGAGATAAGAACACTGAGGCATTTGCGCCATTTCTTCCTGAGGTCTTTTTTAAAGTTCAGTCAGTGTGGGCTGATACTGTCATGAAAAATGGGAGCTTCTTTGTTCAAGTACTTTTTTATATCTATAAGTGAGCTGGCTCCAGCTGCCTTGCCTTGCTCCCTTGGCTCCTCTATTATTACCATCAAGGCAAAGAAAGGTGGTTTTTAGCCGTTTCCTTTTGCTCCCCTCTTGTTTTACCACAGTTTGTCTGTGGCAGTGTACAAACACAGTATAGTTGAAATGTAACACTAATGAGACTGCATTACGTGTAAATATTTTGTTTACATTTCTTTTCTTTATTAGTGTGCATTTTCTGCCAAAGTTTTTCAAAGATAAGATCAAAGTTGCACATTCAGAATCAGTTAGAACTCCTTTTTTAAGTCTTCATTTGATCCATCTCAGCAATATTAAATCTGCTTGCTCAAGACATGCCTGGCGTCAAACCATTTTTTTTTTTCAACATTTGAGATTGTTCACAATAAGTATTTATTTGTTTAAGGAAAGGGAATTTAGGTCCAAGATGACTTGTGTGCTACATATTTCCTGTTTACTAGCCTCCTCTCTGTTTGTAATTTTTACATTTTGATTTTCTTGTGGATGTTTTTTTTTTTTTTTCATTTTTCTGTATGCCAATATTATTTATCTCTACTTTTGCTACAACTGTTTGTGTATTTTATAGTATTGGAAAGCAAAAATAAATTCTTCCATTTCTAACAGAATATGTAGTACTTGGGATTGGAAACTTTGATCCAACCACTGATATGAATATAGTACAAAACTCCGAAAAACAAAGGCACACATACTTATGAAAATCATCATCCACCGATATTATTGTAACCATGAAAGTAAATGTTTCGTTTCTAAAATGTTTTCACAAAAAATAAAAAATGAACAATTTTGCCCCACTAAAGTGGGGATGGGTTAATTGGAAACTCTAAAGTGCCCATAGGTGTGAATATGAGTGCGAATGGTTGTCTGTATATATGTGTTAGCCCTGCAACAGACTGACGACCTGTCTAGTGTGTACCCTGACTCTGGCCCTAAGACATCTGGGATAGCCTCCAGCGCCCCCTGCAACCCTGAAAAGGATAAGCGGAAGTGAATGGATGGATGAACAATTTTGCCACATAATGTAAACAGCGAGTCCCATTTATGAAATAGAAAAGTGTGACGTATTATATTATTCAGTGAATTTTTCTCAGCACAAACTTTGGTTTACTTCTGATGCACATCAAGGTGAATAATAATGCCAGGCAATCCACTAAATGTTTTGGTAACCCAAAATGAAGCATTATATTTATTCACGTCCAAATTTCAGTTAACATTCCACTAAATTTAGGGTCAGATATACATGTTGTGCCAGTTCAAACTGGGTTTGAAGTACTCTTGGTATTTACAATGAGAGCACAGTGACAGTATTGCACGTAACAGGTGGGAACTCAGACATGTTTGCGATTGGCCCAGGTGCATATGTGTTTCTGGGAGTTCTTTTCTCAAGTCAAAAAAGATAGAGAGAGGAAAATATTAACACTAAGTGTGATTTACTAATGCTTGTAACACGCAATTTACTGCTAACTGTGCCAGGAAAAAAAAGCATGTCTCATTTTTTGTGCCAGATACTGAATTGAATTGCCTGTGTTTAAAAAACATTACATGTAAAACGAACCACACCTATGCGGGGATCGTGTGCACATGCTATTTTGTCCTATTTAGTAAATCTGGCCTTTACCCATCGATGGATAAGTGTAAAGAATATCCCAAAGCCTATTTAGAAAACCAGTTCCTGTTGAAATCTTATAATGGAATATAAACTGATGCATTTAAACCCTGAATTTATTAAATAATAATTTATATGGAAGTCTAGATTGCTAAATCAAACACTTTACCGTGGTTTACTATAATATCTTGTGACTATTGGCAATAGTCGTGCAAATATTGTATACAAATGAGTAAATAGTAGGTTGGAATTACACTGTAGAGAATGATTTAGAGAACATGATTTGCCAAATTTCTCACTAATCATGATTGTGTATGAGTATACTTTTTAATCCAATAACACAAAGTTGGCAGGATGAACGTATGTTTTCCTGAAGAAGTGTGTTTTTCACTCCACAAGCTCTTTATCACACTATGAGCAGTATTGTTCATTCTCCCCTTGGCCATCAGGTCACCCAGGAGGAGGTTCTCATTTGTCCATCTCACACTGCTGTCCTGGCCAATTACTCTGATCTAATGTGCACCCTGGCAGGCATCTGCGGTGACGCCAGATGCTACTGCACAAACCCGCCAGCTCCCAGTGTGGCTTTTATAATATTAAACAGATTGTCTTTCTTTGTTGATGCAGTGCTTCTTTGCAAAGGAAACCTCATTGCACTGGCACGAGATCTGATATAGTACGAGGAGTAGGTTTGTTGTGTTTATATGAGTGAGTGGATGTGTACAGTTTAAATCTAGCACTTCCGCCCTTCACCCACGTGCCTTTCTGCCTTTTGCCATATTTTTATGAAATCAAAGCAGCCTGAGTCAGGCTAGACCTCATCATCATAGCATAATATTTTTTGGGCAGTTAACCAATTGTAAAACAAACGCTTATTCTGTGTTCCAATTTAGGACTTTTTAAATATTCTGTAGCTTAAAAAGTAAAAACCTTGGAAAGTATTGTGCTGTAACTGCAGACACTCTGCGGTCCACAGAAAATTCAACATCAGTGATTCATGGCAATAAAGGTGATAATAGTATATGATTCTGCAGAAGCTTTTGGAATTACTCAGACCAAAGGTTGAAGCACAAGGACATTCTCTTTCTGCCTGTAAATGAATGCTCTTTACAACACAAGACATTCAGCTCAAATATTTCAAAGACGTATTTGAAAAATCCTGTTAACCTCTAATAAACTGCAGTTTTGACCTTGCCTATGCATGCCTCAATAGATGAAAAGATTAAACCTCGTACACATTCCTCCAAATAAGCACAGGAACATAATAAACTATCCCTCAATTCATTTCTTCACAGATGTCCCTAATAATTGTGTGAAGAGTTTCTATAACCCATCAGGTTCTACTGCTCACATCATCAATCATGTTTTGGTTGGAGACATAAAACATATATATTCATCCATCCAATCATTTTCTTCCACGTATCAAATTCTGTGCCCCAGTACGGCTGGAGCCTATCCCAGCTGTCACAGGGCGAGAGGCAGAATACACCCTGTGCAAGATGTCATTCTATCATAGGACTAACACAGAGACAGACAAACATTCACACTTACATTCACAATTAAAGCAAATTTAGAATCAGCAACTAACCAAAGATGCGTGTCTTTGAATTGTGGGAGGAGTCTGGAGTCCTGGAAAAGACCCCATGCAGACATGGGGGCTATGGCGGTAGGGAAATCTGGCCAGGATCCTTCTTGGACACCTCCTACAGTAGGTGAGGTGTTTCACGAGATTTCAGGACAGACCAAGGATAGAAAGAAGATTGTGTTTCTGGGCTGGCTAGTTATTTATTTCAGTTATTTTATATTGGGGTCAAAATTACACTAATTAGTTTTGTCATATAAACACAATATAAATCATGTTTACTTGAAATGACTGAAAACTAAGGGATTAAGAGTTAAAAGATGGTCGATTAGCTATTAAGTAAAAGTGGATTGTTTTTTTGGATAAAAACTACAAGTTGCATTAAAGAAAAAAAGCATTTTTGTAACTTGCCGAATTAATAATAATAATCTA
Source organism: Diplotaxodon limnothrissa (assembly GCF_057381915.1). Classification (NCBI taxonomy): domain Eukaryota; kingdom Metazoa; phylum Chordata; class Actinopteri; order Cichliformes; family Cichlidae; genus Diplotaxodon; species Diplotaxodon limnothrissa. The sequence continues at coordinate 5,952,528 of NC_140597.1, read as the reverse complement.
TTTTTTGTCCTTACATGACAGATATTATATAACTAATGGTGCTGCAAGAAAAAAAAGGTTTTACTATTTTCCTTTTACAATAAACTGTTTTTGGGGTCCTCAGCGACGCTATGTTAAATATGGTGGTAGAATGAAGGTATAATAAAAGAACTCAAACAAGCAGCGGCTGGTGTAATCTTTAAAGTTATTCATGTAGAAAAAAGCGCATTAGTTGGAAAACAACTGCAGCAATGTGTGCGGTCCAGCAACCAAGCAAAACTAAGTGTTCAGTAACTGAGCTCCAAGAATGAACTTAGTTCTATGACCTAAACCAAACTTCTCAGGCGTTGCAAGTGTGCCTGCTGCACGTCCCAGCTCCAGTCCAATCTGTAAAGAAGGCAGCCACACAAATAGGTAGACACAGAAGCTGGGTGGCTTTGCACAAAGAATGAAAATGCTGCAAATACAACTAGTATTGTATCTTTATAGTTTACTAATTAAACTAATTGACATTGAAAAACTAGTTCATGCATTTATTACTTCTAGGCTGGACTGGCTCCCTTCAGTGGCTTCCTGTTAAATCCAGAATTCAAAATCCTGCTCCTCACATAAAAGTCTTAAATAATCAGGCCCCATCTTATCTTAATGACCTTGTAGTACCATATCACCCTATTAGAGCACTTCGCTCTCGCTCTGCAGGCCTACTTGTTGTTCCTAGAGTATTTAAAAGTAGAATGGGAGGCAGAGCCTTCAGTTTTCAGGCCCCTCTTCTGTGGAACCAGCTTCCAGTTTGGATTCGGGAGACAGACACTATCTCTACTTTTAAGATTAGGCTTAAAACTTTCCTTTTTGCTAAAGCATATAGTTAGGGCTGGACCAGGTGACCCTGAATCCTCCCTTAGTTATGCTGCAATAGGCATAGCCTGCTGGGGGATTCCCATGATGGGTTGAGTTTTTCCTTTTCAGTCACTTTTTTCACTCATTATGTGTTAATAGACCTCTCTGCATTGAATTGTACTTGTTATTAATCTCTGTCTCTCTTCCACAGCATGTCTTTTATCCTGTTTTCCTTCTCTCACCCCAACCGGTCACAGCAGATGGCCCCGCCCCTCCCTGAGCCTGGTTCTGCTGGAGGGTTCTTCCTGTTAAAAGGCAGTTTTTCCTTCCCACTCTCACCAAAGTGCTTGCTCATAGGGGGTCATATGATTGTTGGGTTTTTCTCTGTATGTATTATTGTAGGGTCTACCTTACAATATAAAGCGAAGCACCTTGAGGCGACTGTTGTTGTGATTTGGCGCGTGTGTAAAGATGATTCTAATATATTATATATAAATAAATATTTATATAAACAAAAATTAAATAAACTGAATTGAATTGAATTAAATGCATTCTGGGCTTTACTGCATCGATGACAAGTTACTGAACTGATTTCTAATGGATGCAAGCACAGCAAAATGCCTTTAGGTTTAGGTTTCCGTGTTTTCTCATTTAATTTCTTTCTGCTCATTTTGAATACTTTGGGTTTTTTTAAACTGTCACCCCCTGCCTGTACCCAAAAGCTTGAAAATCCTCTGGCATCGTCTCAGATATCAACCACCAGCACTTTAGCCAATGGCAACCACAGCAGAGGTCTGGCGCTGTCATTTTCCATCACTCCTGACTAAATTATACTGTCCAAAAGTTTGACATCAACCCAACAAACAACAAAGGGCTGTTACAGCATTTTTTGGAATATAAATTTATTTATCTGCTCTTCTTGATTCCCGTAGTGATTTGCAGGTCTTGTTATCATGTCCTCCAATGAACCTTTGGTTACATCTTCTCCGAGACCAAACACGAGCTCAGCAAGTACTTTTAGGAGCAATTAAAATGGTATGCATACAATTTTCTTTTCAAAAACCTGACAGATGTCTTGTGAAAACAGAATCTGCTGTACATTCCAAATGTATTTTAAGTATCGTTGCAGTGCTGTTGCACACAAAATATGAGTTGCCATTCTGCTGAACTACTTTATGTTTTTATCAAGTTCTCCTATTTTATTTCCAAAATAATTCACTACAGCTTTCAGAGCGTTAACATTAATAAACATCCATCTCCTGTAACTGGCAGCTGACTCTAGATTTCAACATGCAGTCTGTGAATTGATCTTAGCTTGAGGTTGTTTATAACTGTGTTGGAGCACTGCCTGATAGAGGAAATTTGGCAGCCCGTTCAGATGATATCTCCAGCATCCCTAATTGGTTCACAGTACATGAATGGAAAGGCCAAATTGACGGGTGCATGTTACGTTTCTGATAATTATAGGGTGTTTCAGTGGTGGTTTTCAGAGAACAAGCTGTTGTTTCTGGGAATGTAAGGTCCTTGAATTTAGGTAGAATTAATCATGGGTCAAAGCATCATTTACAAAGCAACCCAACAGAGGAGAGCTCTGTGTTGAACATACTTTAGGTTAAGTCATTTGACAGATGTCTCCCTTTTCAGCTTTCATCTCCTCATTACATCCAACATTTAACCACTCCACCTTACCACACCAAGATGAAAGGTTATTACATTTACCCTGTACTCTATAATACACTATACATTAAACATCCTGCTGTAAATCAAATATATAGGCCTATGAAACCCTAGTCACCAAATGTAAATTGTATCCAAGTTGTCATAACTTTTAATATATGGTGTGCTTTTAAAATAACATAGCAAATGGATATTGAATAAGTGCTTTGCATCACCCTCAGCTAGCGATTCTGTGTGAACTACATAAAGGTTGTATGTGCCCTGTAATATATGCAGGATGTGCTGGCGGTGATGCAGGCATATTGCTGGGGTGGGACTGATTAATTCTGACAAGAGAGCTCCCACTATTATTTATTAACCTTAAACACAGATGGCCATAAGGGAGCTGCATCCTTACTAGCAAGTCAAAGGTCACCGATTCTTAACAGGCAGTGATTTGCTAACCCTGGAAGTCCACCTTCTTGGTTTCTAATGATCATTCAAGCTTTGGAAAATCAGATTTGGGGTGTGGTGTCGGGGGGTAGGACTTTATTTTCCTATTTTAATATTCAAAAGTGCAAAGGTTAAAGTATTAAAGACGTGTCAAGAGAAATGAAGAGTCTTCTTTATTTTCTTTTAAAAAGGTTAAAAAAGCAGATACTTGGCAGAAATATTTTACTTTAAGGAAACCATGTTACACAGACCTTTTGTTTTGAGAAGTGTGTGAAAAGAAATATTACCAGTAGTTGCAGCCACTGTGAAGTGGATGATGACAGTGGTGATTAAGTTATTGTATAAAGCTATAAAAAAAAAAGATATGGTAGTATCGGTGTAACAGTTATCCAAATGCTATGCCTTCTGTTTGCTTCCCTTTAGTAAAGAGAATAAATGGGCAGCTTATGCTGTGTTACAGTGATATCTGTCTCCAGCTAAAATTTACTAGTATGTGAGTCAGGCTAGAGTAAAACACTGCAGTGTTTTTAACTTTTAAATAGCACTAAATTAAATATTAAGTCTTAACTTAATTTATATTTACATTAGGTGTAAAGTCAGAAAAAAAGACCTATGCTTTTCAATGCTGTGTCTCATTCAAGTGACAAAATGTAACTTTGAAAGCCCAAAGTGGTAAAGTTTGATGTTAAATTAGGCCAGGTCATGTGATGTATGCTGTCTCATTACTGGGACACATAAGTGCAACAGAGTGAATGCTAATATTACACCCGTGAATTTTCCACCCATGGAAAAGGCTTATTGCAGGGTTTCCTATAGCCATAATTCTGACTATGAATCACAGAAATAAATAACATATCAGATTCAAGATGGCAGGTGAGTGATGTGCTGTGGCTACATATCAAGGTGACAGATGTGTGCTCCATATGGCCCTAGAACACAAAGGTCATATAATCCCCAAGGAGAGTTAGATTACCACTAGGAGTGTCGTGTGACTGCCAGGACCTAGATCTTCATACCCCTCTTAGAGAGCTAATGTGTCGCAAAGACTGATTTTCTTTTAAAAAATCCAAAACATAAAGCCACTAGTTAGAGGTTATATGTTTTTATATGTATGTCGTAAAATCTACAGCGTGAATGTGATTGTACATATTTTATTGGAAGTATATAACTGACTTTTACAATAACACATGCTCTTCTTTTTGCTGAAATTATTTGATTTCATTTAGGACAATTAGGTTTAAGTTCAAGAAAGACACTTCAAAGAATAGACGCTTTGCTTTTGTATGACTTTATGTTTTGAGAGGCTTGAGTAAGGGGGGCAAACTAACCTACAACTAAATTGTTATCATCACCTTAATTCTAGATTAATCATAGAGCAGAAAACTGATCTTCACAATTTTACCTAGGCTTTCACTTTAAATTCATATTTAGAAACTCGAGCAACAAAGCAGAAAATTTTGCTGTTACCTGTTTTCATCCCTTACAAATTTAATTGTGTGGAGCAAATGTCACATATACCAGATGTATCCCAACCTTTAAAGTCATCAGAGTCTCCTGACTTAGCCTTTGGGGGCAGCATTTGAATATTGCTTCAAAGCTAAAACTGTCATGAAACCAAGCTAGACTAAAGGAAGACACATCACTTTTATTTCCTACTCTGTTGGATTTTTTTTTGTTTATCAGATGTGATATATAAATAAAAGTGACTTGATATGTTAAATCAAGGATAACCGTCTCTAATTCAGTTGCACAGTTGTAGTGTTAACACCAAAAAAAAGGAAAATCAATTCTACCAAAAAATGCAATACTCAAAAACCTTGTTCTCTTTTAAATGGTGGTTTCATAGCAAGAAGGGGAAATGACTAAAGGGAAGCGTGTAAGCCAGGGGTAGACAGTTTGTTTTACAGCTTTAAAGCGCTGCACATTAGATCATAGACTGAACACAGCAGGCACAAGAGTCTTTGACCATCAATGAATTATTTTCTTTTCTACAAGCCCGGACTTGCCCCAGCGCTTCACTTTGAGTCACACGCACAAATGGGCCGAGTCAAATGGTTTATGCATCCTGTTTCCTTTTTTCAACAGTGTTTGAAAGGAGGGGTCACAGACCACATGTGAGGCACAACACAGGTCCCAGTCAGCAGTCCACTAAATGTCCCATTCATGTCGAGGCGCTGCTGAGCCAGGGCTTAAAATCTACTTGACTGATGTGGTCACTGGGAAAAAAAACTGTAATGCATGGGGTCGGTTTACCCTGAAGCAACGCAAGGGCACAAATTTAGGAAACTGGCCAAGTCACATGGAGCATTTTCTTTTCCAATCATTCAGTTTCTGGATATTGTTCTTAATTATCTAAGGCACTGATATCAGTGCATTCAGCACAACTTCAAGCTCAACTTAAAAAGCCTGATTCAGTTGATGAGGAGCACACTGAAGCAGAGCTCCAAGGAAGTTAACATTTCTAACTTTCCCCCCTGTTATCAATGTAGACATGTATTCCAAATTAAGTCCTGAGTTTTAAACTAAAATAAACTCATCATGTGACCTTATAAACAAAGTCCAGCCAGTGTCCTTTTAAGGAAGAAGAACAATGTTTGAACATACCACAATTTCTGAGCCATAATGGTGGGAACCATGTACTTTGAAGAGAGACCAAAGACAACACCAGATATCATGTATCTGCCTGTGCTGCCACAGACACTGAATCTTAGTGTATTTTGATTTTATTTTAGTTCAGTTGACATTATTTTATCTCAGTACTTCTACTGCATTTTTCTTGCTTGGTCACATTTTCCCTTTTCAGTTTATGCTCTCTGGTAGCACTTTTCCCCACCAGTGCCCAGTTTGGTCTCTAGGGGACCATTTGACTGTAATCACCAGCTGTGTACCTCTTAGAAGTTGTTGGGGGAGAAACTGCAGGTGTTGGTACGTTCTGTTGAGATGATCTCACATTTGTGAGTGTCTGGGTTAAACTCATTTACCTCCCATTTTTCATACGTTTTTTTTCCCTGATAGATTAAACTGTGAAAATCTTTGAATAATAAATATTATATAAATGCTAACAGAGTGTCCAAAAAATGTTTTTGTGCTGTCAGTGAAGTTCATTTTGAGACCAGTGTAAAGCACAAAGACCTTCCTTAACTTGCACCCCCTCATTAGAAAAGGTGTTCTGATCTCTAGTAGTTAAATTAAAGAAATAAATTAAGAAATAAGGTCCTTTTTTGTGAATTAGAGTGGGGTTTTTTTTTTTAGACATAAGGGCTATGATGTCAATCAACCACACACAAAAAAAATCCTTCTTATATGTTTAATTCTACTGTATCAGTAAGTCACCCCAAGCCATCAACTCTGTTTTAAGACCAAAATTCTTGGATTTATGTGACCTTACTTAAAAATGAGCTGATATATCAAGATGGTACATAGTAAACAATTACTTTAAATTTCTCAATCATCATTTAGAACTTTGTTTTATTAGCTGTGTGCTCCAAATTAATGCAAAAACAGACTGCATCGAACAGGACAGACCATTCTGAGTTGTCAAGACCTATTTGGTCTAGAAATGAAGACTTTGGGAAGGCAAATCCCTGAACGGGGACACTGCTGTTGTCTAAGTGCTCATTTTTTCCATCAGATATACACTTGAGAGCATGTTCTACTTAAAATCTCCAAACGCACCCTGATCCAGCAGAAAATATCTTTGGGGCCAACTTGCTTTTAACCTGCTAATTAAATATTAATTTAGAGTCTTTTCTTGTCATCTCATATTTCTCTGGAAACTGTTTTTTAGGGTCCTACAATATAAATTGAATGAAAGTGAAATTTACACACATTTACAGCAATTCATGCTGCAATTACTGCAAGACTTGCATCATGGTTTTGTCAGTAATGCAGTAGATGAGCATTTCAGCAAATTAAAGTAACCCTTTGTTGCGGGTTGATTTCTCATTGTCCAGTGAAAGAATTTGTCACAATCATTTACAAGATTTGCATTCAAGATGTGATGTAATACAATAACCTTTGATCACATAACAAAAAAAAACTATCTAAAACTTTGCCTTCGGTTTTCAGCTCCTACTTGCTCTGAGACTGTATGGCAGTTAGTGTGTAGCATGGCTTTTCATATAACACTAACTGCTAAAGTTTTTCTGACGAAAATGTCTTTGAAGTTGCCCTCTGATAAGATCAAACACTAATATAAATCTGTTACAGAATTATTAAATACAGAAAGTACACAACAAGCAAAAAAAAATAAAAAATCCACTTGCTTTGCTCTCTGAGAAGGCATCAAAGCCTTCTCAATCCCCCAGGTATTGGCTTGAATAGGTTAAAGCAGCACGACAGGACTTGTAGATCAATGATGGGCCATTGCTCTTTGATAAATACTACGTACTGCCAACAAGTAAGCACTTTGCAACTGAGCTTTTTTAGTGATAGCAGTACAATTTTGAAATTACTAACTACTTTAAAGAGCGTTTGTTAACAGAGATCACAAAAACAAAATGACAACCCAGTGAAAGAAAAATAAAGCCACTTTTTTTTCTTTTAATTTATTGAAAAAAACAGCATTTCTCATGCACTGAGACATCAGTCACAGGTACATTCATCAAGAAGTCAACAAGGTCATCAAGCTCTGGTTTTGGTGGCATGGAAAATAAAAGACTTTTCTTGCATCATACCCTTTATGGCCTTTTAAAAGTGAGTTAACTGTGAAATAGATTCTTAGAGAGATAAGTGGTTTGGCACTAGCTCACTGTAATTCTTTAAGCTGTGTTTAGGCCTGCAGTAATTTATGCTGGCTGCTCAAAGAACAAGTACTGACTTAACTGTACATCTAACTACGTTTTTTGCCCAGCTTGCACACTGTACATTCACAGCAGTACATGAAGTTGACAGGGCGTAGAGACTGTTTTCATCTGAAAGCACACTGTGCCAAGTAACTGCGCCTTAAATGAGGCTGTTTTTATTGGCTCCTTAGCGCTTGGCTCATGGTGAGTATAGCTTGAGCAGGCACAGCCTGTAGTGTTAATAGCTTGTAAGGTCCTGACTATGCTTTCAACTTCACCGGTGAGTGAGGCAGTTTGTAATTATTTTACCCACAAACAATTATGCATATTTCATCTAACTGATAAAAGTTTCACCTCCACATGTGTTCGCTTTCTTTACAACATGCCATTATGCATGACGTACTAGTAGCTCATACCTATGAACTCCAGTATTAGAGCTCCTTGATATTACTGTGGAAAATGTAATGGGCATTTTCCCATTACATTACCTAATTTACAACTTAGTGCATGTTAGTCTGGATTTATTAAGGAAATAACTCCACGGTAGGGAAAGTCAGGTCCTGTTGTTTTACGAGTAAATGAAGCAAACAGTGCATTTAACCATTCAGCCTCAAAGGAGAGCTCTCGAAAACATTTCTGACACCTTCCCATCTTTTAAAGTACATTTGATGATTATTAAGATTACATTTTGACAAGGTCTGAGAAATACAGTACAGTCTTTTCCTAAATTGTAGTTTTAGTCTTTTATGAAATGCACTGTGTTGTCATGAAATGTAAACTTCAAAATGACAAAATAACCATGTTGAAATAAAATTGAATGCTGCTGTATGAAGCAAGAAAAAGTTGAAATACAGAATTATTATTATTTTATTTGTTTGTTTATTTATTTATTGGAAGAAGAAGGCATATTATATAACAGAAAGCAAAATGTGCTGTATGGACAAGAAAGCAAGAAGCAAAACTTAGCATGTGAATAAAAATATCCAGGAAATGATGAGGGAAAACATATGAGTGCATCTCAAAAAATTGCTAATAATTTCCCCACAAAAACAAATAAATCTATTTTAAAACGTGTCTGTTCAATCTAGTGGAGAGACAGTCAAACTGCATGTAGGAACATCAGCAGAGGGCAATGCCAGACAGGCCACAGTTAATTGCCAGGTGACTGAGCGTTACTTGGGTCAAAAGTGCACCAGGGAGATCTATGTGGAGCTAAGTATCATACACTTAAATATAAATGTTTACTTTATTTGTGGTTACCAGTAGAGATGGACCGATCCGATATTAGGTATCGGTATCGGTCCGATACTGACCTAAATTACTGGATCGGATATCGGAGAAAAATAAAAAATGTAATCCGATCCATTAAATATCACAAAAGCACCTCACAAAACTTGCAACACGCCGTAACTCGCCTCAGAACGTCGGAGCAGTATGCATCACGTGATAGAGCAGCTGTGGCATGCGGGACCTGTCGGTGGTCTGGATAGCATTTGGAGCTTCGCTAGCAACCTGGCATTTCATCTCCGACAAAGTTATCCCCGAGAGAAGTAAAGCAAGTGTGTAAGTCCATCTCTGAATGTTTGTAAAGCATTCCCACGTTAAGCTTAACGAGCGACTGCCTCTTGCTCTCCGGCTGCTACTTCAATCGTGAAACTGCTAATGATCAGCTGATCGGCTTTTCTGTCGTGAGTCTCTCTTGTTTGTTTTTGGTCCACTTTGCGCCAGAAAGAGGAAACCAGCGGCTGAACAACAGCAGAACGTTTAAGCTTGATAAGCTGTTGTTACAATGTATTTAATATTACTTTCTACACCAGGATCTTTTTCTACGTAGCTGACGGCTGGTAACTGTGCAGGGGCGGATCTAGCAAAGTTTAGCCAGGGGGGCCGATAGGGCATGAACAGGGAAAAGGGGGCACAAAGACATACTTTTCTTTCTTATTCTCATTTAAAATGTCTAGCTTTTAATAAATAATTATCTGACACCCAAAGTTTTAATTTGATGTAAAATGAATAGAAGTCAATTACTGTATATAGTGACTATTAAGTCTAATATATATACCCTAGTAAGCTATAGTACATTTTCCTTTGGGAAGGTACCATCTGTGCAGTCTGCAATTTTGTTGAAGAAAGATGTTGAATCTATTTAATATTTCTTGAAAAATAATTGATTTCTGTGCATTTTTTTTCACACTGCATCAAATTAAGGTTGATTACGTTGATTAAGCATCATGAGGTGGAGCGTGAGGGGTGGTTCCCTATTTTTTATTTATTTATTTTTGTTGTTGCTGGGAGTTGGAACCCTATTAGTTAGGTTGCTTAATATTTACGCTAAGTACTCTTTAAAATACCAGAATAGGGAGGATGGTGTAGGTCTAAGTTTATTAGATTGATCAGTATTGCTGAACTATGAAATATTTTTTTTGTATACAGGTATAACAGAATAGCTTTAGTGTAGTTGTTGTTTTAAACTTGAGTATGAACTTGCAGACTTGCAAAATGCAGCAAGATATTTTAAAAAACAGTTTTGTTGATTAAAACACACTATATCGGATTCATATCGGTATCGGCAGATATCCAAATTTATGATATCGGTATCGGTATCGGACATAAAAAAGTGGTATCGTGCCATCTCTAGTTACCAGTTGGAGCTACTCCCAGATTTATCCACAAATGTGACTGTGAAATGATTAAAAACCTTGCTTACTGTATGAGTCTAAGGTGAAAGTCGCTCTGATTATCAGCTACTAGGATCAAAGCGATGCTGCAGTTTCCCCTAAATATATCTACTGCTGGGTTGTTTGGTTTATTACTTAAACATTTCAAAAGAGAATCCCGTATGTGGTGAAAAGAAAGATTGATGATAGAGGAGAGTTGATATAAAAATGAACTCTGTGGGAGGAAGTACGCATGCATTGATGGTCTGCCACTGCTGGCACCAACTGTGAGTGTTTCCGCTGGAGATGCCAAATGGCTCCAGGTTGTGCCAAGAGAGAGATGGATCAAGGCGACGGGCCGAGCCGTGGTATTCCCATGTCTCTGATCACAGAAGGTAGACTCTACAGGAAAACCTGGGAAAATCTGGAGGTGGGAAAAGGTTCTGATTTGCTCTCTGAGTAGAGCTCTGACTCGCCTGTGCTGCAAACCTCTGTGGTGAGTTTTCATTTAGATCAAAGGGCCCAACCCCATTTCCAAGCATGCAAACAGAGAGAAACATCTGCAGCAGAATCCATGATATTTCCCGTGAGGGTTTTCAGAGAGGGCTTACGAAAACAAACTCCTCCATGCTGTTGACCACACCCCTGACCACTGGAGCTCTGACCACTCCATGTCTACATCTGTGCTGGTATGAAAGGAAAATGACCAAGAATGGTCTTGCTAATCGTTAGAAAATTAATACAGTACTCTGTAGTTTGTTTGTTTGTTTGTTGATTTAATTCAAATTTGAAATGTAGTTTATTGTATATTTACTGAAATGGCATGATGAGAAAAGCCATTTCTTCCATTGAACTTTAAAACACTTGATTCTCATGATCAAGTGAGTTTTTCCACAAAGTTCAGGGATGATCTATACTATGAGGGTATGTGACAAAATGTGAAACAGACTTGAAAAACGCTTAAGCTATATACAAAACATCTGTAATGGTCTCATCTTTGGGGCACATTTCATTGTATGCTGAAGGAAAATGAAAACTTAATTTGAGACCATTTTGTAGCAAGATTACACCACTCCAACAATGCGTTCTAGGACCCAACCTATTTTGTGTTTATTCACCAGATGATGATAGCTTATTTGGCTAACTACCAATACATTACAGAATGTGGGAAGAATGTGGACTGAGGGTGTAGGGTGGTAGAAGGGCACTTGGGCCCCCTAATTTCAACATTCTTTACTCATTACTCATTGATCAGAGCAGATCTATGAAATGTAACTTTCATTTATTTAAAAGTGAGACTATGAAAGAGACAATGTACTCAAAGAGAGTACTGAACATGAATCTGTGGGAGAATTCATTATCACCAAAGACTATCACACAAAGAGCCAGTTAACAGTGGGGCCGGCAGGGGAACATTGGAGCCAGATCTTGTTCCACTGATATAAGACATTTGAAGTTCAGAGCATTTGAAGCTACTAAATCCACTAATTTTATATTAAATATTTAGCAAAGTGATTTTATAAGCATTTGGCCCCACTCACCCCACACACCCCATTTTTCAAGTAACCCATATTTGACAGGAGCATAATAAAAATGGAAATTCTGTTTTTGGTGTGCCACTCCAATATTTATAATGGCCACCCTATTGAAAATAATCTGGAGGCACCCCTGTCTGGATTATACCACAAATACCTGTATCTCTGTCATGGTCCTGGATTACTTGACCTAGTGTTTTTGAGTTGTGGACTTTTTAGTTCCCTTTTTTTATTTATTGTCTGCTAATTTTTGCTTACTGAAATAATGGTTCATTATTTGTTTATTAACTAATTCTCAATAGTCTGCATTTGGGTAATTAATCCCTTATGACAAACCTATGGGGAAAAAAGAATAATAATAAGACTTAAATTCAACAACACTTTCAGATCGTTTTTAGCTCATTTGACTGATTTTTATGTTCTGCTGTCTGTCTATTCCGATAGGAGCTTGTTCCTGTAGTCCAAATGCAATAACTTGCCAAGGTAGCTGTCAAGCAAAAACACCTTCCAGAAACACATTTGCTCATCTACACACTTCTGAGGTTTTGTGTCTTGCATGTATACAACACTACAGCCATGACAAAATCTGTCCACAAACATATAAAAAACATTTAGTTTTCTTTTTTCTTTTTCTATTTATTTATTTATATTCCTATTTTTTGCTTTGTATAACCCACCATCTCACTTGAACTCACCAATTCACTTTCAAAGGAAGAATCTCACACCTGTAATTTTCATAGCAAATGAGCACTCCACATACTCAGTACAACCCCAGAGACATTACGCTCTGGTGTAAATATCATATAGCACTGTGCCTTGCTTAAGTGCATTTATGATCAATAAAGAGACTTTTCTTTTTGTCATTGATCAGGCACATCTGCAAACGAATGGCAAAACAACCTCCTTCTCTGTTCAAAGCACCACTCCAGCTTGGTTGGGGATTGCGTTGCTATGGTAATAAGCATCCTGGCTAGTACACAAGGGAGACGACCCCTAAAAGAACAGTTACCCTATGCAGCACATAAATGAGAGGGAAAAGCTGTCTGAGGGAGCCTGGTTGAAAAGGCATCATACTGCTTTCATACATGGTAGGATTAACTTGCGAGTGGTAGATGGCATTAATAAATAGGAGCCTACTTCATATCTCACATTCACACGCACACAGACACATGCAAATGAAGCAGAGCTTCAAGTTTGCCTAGCTCCTTCTTTAAATGTTTCACAGAGTCTTGTCATGTTGAGGCAGTATCATGAAGCACTTTGAATAAATAAAGACTCAGATTTTATTTTTCATAAGCCTTGCCTTTCAGTGCCCCTACCGACAATATAAATGTCTTGTATGTATGAGGACAACAAAAACCAAACACACTGATAATGGAGAAAGCATTACTTGAAGACAATGTAGTGTGGTAACTAAAATACATTGTTTGAACATCTATGAATAGTCAAAACTATGTTGTATGAAAACCTTGAGATTTTTATACAAATGCCAACAGGAAGAGATTGGATGACAGTGACTACATCAGGGTCTACACCTTAATAACCATGTGACTATTTTTTGGAGTTCTGTGCTCAAAATGTTAAAAGTGATTGCAATGTAAAAAATGCATTATTTTATTATTAAGCAATCCCTTCAGGATTTAAGCCACATTCTGAGCAAATGCAGGTGTTATCACGTTGCTTAAATGGAACTGAAGGTGATTATAATCCTTTCTGAACTCTGGTTGAGAAAGCTTAAAGCTAACTGTCACACACAGTGATATTTTATGCAAAAAGGAAAATTAATGAATGCTTTGACATATAAATTGTGCATGAAATGGGAAAACATTACATTTGTGTACAGGAGTACATGATGTTATTCAGTTGTGATATAACAAATCAGTCTCAGAGAGAGGAGACACAATATGCATGCATAATATAGCTAAACAGCACCAAAAGCACATGAATGAGTATTTAAGGAAGGAAAAAGGTTAGATGCCAAATGTAGTGTAAAACGAGCATAAAGGGGTTACTGTTGCCGAGTAAAGTGCCAATTAATGTTCGCCATTTTTTTACAGTTTGATTGTAACTCATAAGATATGAATGTTCCATGCTCCATTTTTCCATGTAAGCTCCATGGGATCACGTAGAATGACAACGTATACATCTTCAGGGACATTTGAATGCAGTTTGGCAGAGAGGAACTCCCAGCTTGGTATTTTAAAAAAGAGTGGGCTTATATTTTTGAGCTTGCAGCTTGCAGACTGTATGAATGGTTACCAGGCAACAGCACCGAGAGCTGCTGGAATTGAAGTGTCTTCAACTAAAACTTCCTGCAAAGCAAATTTCAAATGGAAGCCATCCAAACACAGTCAGACACTCAATTTAAACAACTCAAATGAACATGGTGTTAGCAGACACACAAATACACATTCAGCAATTCAAATGTTGCTACTACATTATCTTTGACATAAACAGCACATATGATTTTGCATGTTATCCTTCTTACAAATAAATGTGTTGACTCAATCAAGGTAATAGGGACAATGCACAATATTAAGGATCTAAAGAATCAATCAATTCTCAGCCTTTCTTCTCCTCCTCCTCTTCCTTTCTCTCTGAGAAACATTATTTGAAGGCACTTGCACAGCATAGTTCATGTATGTGTGGTGCTGCACTAACTTGAACATGCAAAGCTGAAACACAGACATGGAAGACAGTCTATGAAATGAACTGTTGAATTCTTTGATTAGATTAAATAAATCTATCTGAGGCAATAAAAACCAACAACAACCATGCAGGTGCATTAAGGGTGGCTTGGTACCAGCAAGATGTATAAAACCATATCTTTATATGTTTTTTAATAGTAATAATATCAAACATTAATCTTTCTGGCTGGTTCAAGTCAGGAGGTATTTGTGGAACAAATAATGTATCTGCTGTGCATTTCTGCTGCATGTCAGATTTCACAAAACAGTCCACTTTACTGCCCCAGTTCATTTGCTCCATGTCTCTGACCTCCAGTTTCCCCTTAATTTATCAAAGGACCTTTTCTGCTGTTGCTGATATAAGGCGTGCTCAGCTATACTGACATTATATGGCATTTTTCATTGTCGTTGTTAGTTTTTATTTCTCCTGCATTTGGCTCCAACAATATGCACTGTTGTGAGTGAGTGTGGGTGACTGCTGAGATTTGGAAGATCTACTCATTAAAATTCCCGAAGACGTTTCTGGCCTCGTTAAAGACTGGCTGTCTGGTCAGGAGATAAATTCCACCCACACCTTTTTTCTTGCCTCTGTTTTTCTCTTCTGCTCTTTGTAATCATGCTCTCTCAAAGGCTTCAATATGAAAGGGAATTGATGGCTCAAAGGGCCCCAGGATGCTGCATAATGTTTCAGTGACTCCTTGTAAGCAGACTTTAGTCATCCAAGAAGCTTGCAGCAGTTTGCATCCCTTTTCCTTGTCTTTTTTAAAGAAAACTTAATTTAAGAGTAGACAACATTTTAACTCTAATCTATATTGAACCAAAGCCCAAAGCATATGTGTTACCAAAAATAAGGTAAAAGCTAAGATAGTACGGAAGCTACTATAGAATGTGATTTTGACAATAACTTCATCAATAAAAGTAGATATGTAACATGTAATACTGGGAAAAATGCACAGGTATAAAAAGAATAATTAATTAATTTAAAAAATGCTTTTCAAGCAGTTAGCTAACATGAAATCTTATCACAAATGTCATGTAAATACAGTGTAGGACTAAAGCAGGAACTTAATTTCTCTAAACAACAGTGTGTTCCCCTGTTTTTCTCTGCATTTCTTTCTCAACAACAGATGAAGGAACTAACATACAAGGTAAAGGTGGTGAGGAACCAAACACATAAAGAGCTTTCATGTTCATTTCTGTACCATCAAACACATTTTCTGGATAGATATTTTAAGATCACAATGACTAATGTGTCATTTGCATTTACTGTATTGTATTATTAAAATGCTGTTGCCAGAAAGGGAGTGTTTCCTCTATTGTGGGCATTTTGTGTCATTTCAGAATCTGTCAAATTGAAGCTTTTCTCTAATGTTTGTATTAACGAGTCAAATTTCGACTGTTATTATCGAGGTGAGCCTGTGCAAAATGTAGCCTCAGTTTCCTGCTCTGAGCTGTCTTTCACTGTTGTAGCCCATTAGCTTCACGGTTCAACATATTGTGCTTTCAGCGATGCTCTTTTGCATATCTTGGTTGAGAGGAGTGGTTATTTTAGTTACCCTGCTTTCCTATCAACTCTGAGCAGTCTTGCCATCTCCTCTGGATATTTTTACTCACTGAACTGCCTCTCACTGGATATCATATACCTTTTTTTAGATGGTTCACTGAGACAATCCCATTTGGTACCAACAACCACACCTCATTGAAAGTCCATTTTATCACCTTTCTTTCTGCCATTAAATTGCTGCCATGTGACTGGCTGATTGGATATTTGCAATAACACGCAGCTGGAACACCTAAAAAATTGGGCAGTATATACTCTTGTGTGATGAAAAATTGTAGATATGTGACTAATACTGTATAGGAATAAATCATTTGAATGAAGAGATGGGAAAGAGAGGAAGTAATAATGCTATAGATGTAAAAAGACAATTGCAAAATGGTGTGGAACCGCACTGCTGCATTCCAGCAATAAAAAGAACAAAAGCCAAATGACTGTGGAAGGAAGATTATGATGAAGTTCCTCCATCTGTGTTGGTGGCTTAAGTCGCACTGGGAAAGCACCTGTGTGAGACAGAGCCCATTACAGAGCCGTTACAAGGCCATCTCCACAGAGGACAGACCACAAGTGGCCAATTAAATAATTAGAGCATCCCTTTTCTCCATGTTCTCCCTCTGCTTCTCCTTTATCTCTAGCTCAGAACTGAAATTCTAAGCTCAAGCATAAAAAACACGTAACCCTCACTCCTGTAGGCCCAGCTGATACACGAAGGGGAAATATCACCATTAAAGGAAGGAGAGAGAATATGTCATTCGTCTTTGTCGCCACACAACAGGACTTGCTTACTCTATTTACCCAAGTCATTACTACTGCAGACTGTGGAAAATAATTATGTCTAAAAGCATCTGAATTGAAGCATGGACTCGTTTCTTTAACATTGTCTTTCTGGCTTATTTCTGTTTTTGTAGAACTTCTTAGTGTATTTACAGTATGTTTAGATGCACAAACAAACCTGGATTTAGTATGATTTTGGTGTGGAGAACAGGCTTTGGTTAAACAGCGTTTAAGGTTCATGAGCATCTTTTGTTAGTGTGGGAAGAAGCTGAAGAGACACACCACAGACATGCGAAAAACCAGGTACTATCTTCATAAAGTGTGACTTTACTGTTAGAAACTTGCATGTTTATTTATTATTAATTCTATGAAAAACAAAGCATAAAAGCAAAAACGTGTTGTTTTACTGCTTCTTGTCAGTGAACAGTTGCCAGGCAACCAACAAGAGAAGGCACTGTCCCCAGCCAAGAAATAGTCACATAATCCACTGTAAAGTGCATTGTTGCTTTAAAACTTTACGGGGGGATAAATCCAACATAATGTGTTAATTTGTTAAGTTTTAGTGGTGGTGGGAGGCAAATTTTGTTATTATTGGGCAGAGCCAAGATTGCTCTGCAAGATGTTTGCCCTAGTTTCAGTTTTTCCTATATCAAACAGCTGACTGGAGCCTCATGTTTAGTAGACAGATGCAGCATGTTAGTGTTTTAAATGTTGTCAAATAGTATGCCACACAACTGTATTTCAATGAATTATTAAGAACTGGGTGACACACAAAAACAAAATTCACACACAAACGTGATTCACTCTGTAAGACACTAATAATTGTGGGTCTTAGGAACTTAGGAAAGCCATAATAACAGTGGAGCAGGCTAAATGGCAACAGTGGGACAAATTAATTATCCATTCAGTCAACTGTCTTTGGAGGAACTCTTGTTCAGTTTGTCTCAGGACTATTGTATTGCATCCATTTACTGTATGTATTTCAGGTAATACACTGTATCACACAATAATAACACCTTAAAGACTATATTAACTGTATTGCTGAAACATGAAAGCATCACTCAGACCTTTTTTATCCTTAAATTTCAGGCACAGTGAGATCAAAACAATCGATGATCGCCCATAAAATACTGCCAAAGCAATAACCCTTACTGAAACAGACCAATTAAAATGTACACTAAGCACACTAATACTTCTTCCTGGGTTCTTTTTTGTTTGTTTGTTTGTTTGTTTTTTATTGGGTTTTTTTTGAGGAAGTGTACCAAGAAGAAGACAAACCTTGTTTTCACTCGTCTACCCTTCCCTGCATGACACTTGGTGATAAATAATAGAACTCAAATGCAGCCTTGGGATGCTGAGAACAGAGCAGCTCCCTAAAAATCAAGGCTCGAGATCAAAGGATTAGCTGTGCACCAGACAAAATAATGGCTGTGCATTTTTGGTGTATGCATGTGTAGGTGTGTGATTATCCCAGTAAAGTTAGAGTTAAAGAGACAGATCGTATTACAACATGGCAGGTGTACCTGTCACACCAATTGGTTGTATTGTATCTTAGCTTTCAGCATATAATCATATAATATTCATGCTAATAATATATATTGCATGACAATTCTGTACATACTAGGATGTAGTTTGTCTGTATTGGTAATGGGGTAGACATACTGTAAAAGAATACGGCTCTCTCTCACAGTATCTCTTCTGTCCTGTCTCCCTCTCCTCACAGCCAAGCGGTCATGGCAGATGGCTACACCTCCCTTTGCCAGGTTCTGCTAAAGGGTTCTTCCTGTTAAAAGGGTTTTTTTCCTTCCCACTGTTGCCAACTGCTCCCACATAGCAGATTTGGAGTTTCTAACATACAATTACATTCAATTTAGAATCACGGAATCAAATAATCATAAAATGTTCTCGCTAAGGTCTCTCATCTCTTAGTAAAAAGAGATTCCAAAAGATCGAAAATCACTGGTCATGAACATCTGTGGGTACTGTTGTGCAAAGTTATTTTAGTAAATAGAAACAAAAATGCATAATTAAAGTATATTTTTTGGATTGTTTTATGTAATGCATAAGCTTTACTGCTCATGATTGACAATAGCTGTACAAATTTTATAATTACAGACAGTATAAAAATTACCAAGTGCTGTTCACAAGAGCGATATAGTCAGTGGGTAGTCAGACATCAGGACATACTTGTTAAATTCAATATGCATTTATTAAAGATACATTAGTGTTTCAAGCATGTTGGGCCAATATGAAGTAAAAACAAAATAAACATTTTTGCTGTATCAACATCAATTTGATTCCCTTGTTTCCAAACCAAAAATAGTCTAAATATTCTCTTGGTGTTGATTGGTGAACATATCTGTTTATCACTTGGGTTCAAAATCTCTCAAAATGAGTTGAGATATAATGACTGTAAAGGTCAGATCAAACAATTTACATCATTTTCACATTTATCAAACCATTTTTCAATCCTGTGATTTCATGGATGGCGGACTGTCACCCCTTTGACCAGGATAGACACGTCATCATATAGAATAAATGTGAACAGCTTTGCATTACTCTGGCAAAGTAGTGAACTAGTTGGTCTCACAGCACAAGCAAAAAACATCTGGGTATAAATCTGCAGGTCAGCTGTCGCCTTCCATGTTCCCATTATCTTCCTTCTAAGGGAACACCTGGGTCCAAACCATGCCAGCCAAATGCCTCATGCAGCAAATAGAATCAGAAGAAGTTAAGTGTTTCAGGTTTTCCGTTTTGTCACCCTTACTTTAGGTTAGAAAGAAAAACAAGACAAAAACACAATTAGCAGGGCTGTGTTTACCAGCACCCCGTGATTTTCCCTGAATAATGCAGTATGGTATTTCAGTGTCAACTCAAGTGGAAGTTTTTCTGTTTTTCTTTTTTTTTCCTTTTGTTTTTTTACTTAGGAGGTTTCAAGACTTGCAGATACAATGAAAATTTAAAAAAAGGTATAACCAGTCTAAGAGTTTCAGCTGTAAGTAGTTTCCTGTGAGCTGTGGTGGCAAAACTGAACTGAAGTCTAACAGGCAGCTATTCGGCTTGACCTGCTGAAACAGCTACGGTTTGCAGGCAGGTTTGAGTTATATCATGAAGAGGAGAAAAAGTCAGATTCAGAATTAATGTCAGCCACACTTGAAATATGAACTAAACTCATCTGAACATTTCTTTTGTACTATCTGCTTCAAAAGACATATTTCAAAGAATACGTGGGCACCACATATTCCATTAATTAAAGATGCATTGCACAATTCATCACTGCTAACCTTGGAAAACATCAAATATGCACATATAATCAAATCTGTATTAAGTACTAAGAAAAAAACATTTTATTGATAGTTGGGCAAAAACAGCTCATATTTTCTGATGGAATATTATTATATATACTATAATAAAACAACTGGCCTAAGCTAGGCCATCATTCATTTATTTATTTATTATCCATTTCACCCTGTTCCTAGCATTCTCCTTGTCACACCAACCCTCTCCGTCTCCTATTTTACTACAGCCACGACTCTTCTCTGTGGTCTTCTTCTTTTCCTCTTGTCTGGCAGCTCTATCGTCAAGATCCTCTGTACATCTCAATTTGGTCTCTCTAACTTTCCCTCCAAAACGCTCAACCTCAGCTGTCTCTCTGATGTACTCATTTCTAATCTTGTCAATCCTGGTCACTCCAAATGAAAAATTAACATCTTCAACTCTGCAACCTCCAGCTCAGTCTCCAGTATTTTTTGTCATTTTGCCACCATCTCCAAACCATACATCATAGCAGATCTCACTACCATCTTGTAAACCTTCCCTTTCAGTCTTCTGGTGATCCTTCAGTCACAAAACACACTGACACTCGTCTCCACCCACTCCACCTTGCCCACACTCTGTTCTTCATTTCTCTTATCCACTGTCTGTTGTTTTGGATCATTGACACCAGGTATTAAAACTCATAACACTTGAAAATCTGTATTAGTTATTTATGGACATTTGGTAATTTAAAGCCTGAGTCACACTATTTCTGTATGCTAGTACATGTAAATAAGTAGCTTTTGTGTTTTATGTATATCTGCAAATACAGAAGCTGCAGTTCTGATGTACACTGGAAACACATAGAACAAACAGAGATTTAAGGGTTAAAAATGTTGCCAGCTTAAGACATATTTTAAGCTGTAAACACTGCATTTTGCTACATTGCCTCGATACTTCTCCACACATACAAAAGATAGCTATTTGACTGTATGCAATAATACTGTTAGAAAGCAATTAGGATATATTTAGTGAAATTACACTGATGTAAAACCAGCTGTTTCTTAGACGAGACAGACACATGGATTGGGATGTGTAATAATGATGTTAGGGATTAGAAACAGATTTTAAAAACTGCTTTACACTGGTAGATTTTTTTTTATGTCAGTGTATAATGATCACTGATCTGTCCCGTGGATTAAAATTGATTTTTTTCTTTCTTTCTTTTTCTGTTCTTTTTTTATTTATTAAACAAGGACCTCCATGAAATTATCTGCAACAAAAAACATGTTTTGTTTTCCCTAGTTCTAAAGAACATGTTGGGAATTGAGTTAAAGTCAAAATGAGTGTGCTGTATTCTGTTTTGACTATTTTAAGCTTGATTTTAGGCATATTTTATGATTTTTTGTAACCGCTATGCAAGGAGATATAATCTTTGTACTTTCTATACTTGTCTTTCTTTTATTTATTCATCTTATTTTGATTGTGCACTGTGCTAATAAACCTATTACAGAATCTTCTTTTCGTAAACTTATTTCCTTAAATAGTGCATTAAATAAAAACACTTAGAGCTCTCTTTATGACAATGGCAGGGGATAAAGAGAGATATCACAGAGACCATTCACTTGCTGAATCCTTACAGCCCATAGACCACTTACTAACCCAAATTCTTAAGGAAAATTAAAACCTCATTTGGCATCACGTAGTGAAGTCAGAGAGGCCACAATGTCTGTGTATATGTCTGGGTCATCCTTACATCATTGTGGAACTGGGAGTCAGATTTTAGAGTATAAATTGTCTCTCAAAGCTTCTTCACAGGTCACCAGTCAGAGACAGCCACAGAACAAAACCTCCTGGTTTTTATTTTGCTTAGGAGCACATCATCTGTGAGGTTTAGAACCCTAAAGTTGATCTGTAAACATATTTGTAGTCGTGTTTTCTGTCATCAGGGGTCATCATTTACATCTAATTAAAAATGCCATTTTCAAATTAGTGCAACAATTGGCTATGCTTTATACAGGGGTAATGGAGATTACAGTAGTGATGTCAACTGGCAATTAAGTTTCCCTTCTTATACAGCAGCAGTGACATTTTCATTTAAACTAATGCAGTTATAGTCCATTAGTTATCCAGCGACAATTAATAGGTGATTCCAGGGATGGAGATGAGAAGTGTGGGTATATCCAGTTTCTCCCAGCTTGTCCTTCTGGTTAAGAAGGAAGCACTGCCACCTAGAGGAGGAATGCATCATTATGGGGCTGTACTTGTTTTTTTCTTGCAGCCATTTTGTTGTGAATAAAACACCTTTCAAAAGTCCCACCTAACTCGACCTTTGTGTCTTCTATTGACATCACATCAGGGTGTCTCTAGCTGCTGATTTAGTCACCACTTTACTTTTTCCTGAGTGTTTCCGTGCTGGGTTTGTTTTTTGTTTTGGGTTTTTTGTTTTTGTTTTTTTTTTTTTTTGGGGGGGGGGGGGGGGGGGGGGGGTGTTGTTTTTTGCCGGATAACAGGTTTTCTTTTTCCTGATGTTGTCGGACCCCCCTTTTTTTTAGTCCAATCCCAGTCCATAGCTGGCTCAGTGCATGACTTCACAGGCTTGGCCTGCTTTCTCAGCAGACCTCTCTATCACCCAGTAGGTCTCCAACACTGAAAGATGGCATGTGTGAATGAAATACTAGGTTGCAGTTTTTGGGTTCTGTAGGAAGCATCTCACTCCAAAATACATCCCTTTTATGTTAAAAATAATTTTACATGAATTTATACTATCAAGACATTCACAGCAAAGTCAATGCTGCATGGCACACATTAAAACTAGACAGGTTACTTCTTGCCTCTCAAGTTCATTTGCTTGATATTGAACAAACACAATAAATCTAAGACTAAGTTTGAGACATTTTTTTTAATGCAGAGAGAAGATTAATATTTGTCATGAATGAAAGGCAGCTATCCAGGATGGTTCCAGTTGTGAGCACCAAACAAAAAGGACTTTGTTCCAAAGGCATCAGGGGAACATATGTGTGTGGATGTGTTTAAAGAGAACTGGTGGAGAGTCACAGCAGATTTTTCCCTTCTTAGTGTATGCCACTTTAAAAAAAAAAAAAAAAAAACCTTTGCCAGTAAAAAGAGACAGAACAACAGTAAAAATATTTCGGGAACGATGACACATTGAATAAATTATTACATTAATGCACTA
Source organism: Diplotaxodon limnothrissa (assembly GCF_057381915.1). Lineage (NCBI taxonomy): Eukaryota > Metazoa > Chordata > Actinopteri > Cichliformes > Cichlidae > Diplotaxodon > Diplotaxodon limnothrissa. The sequence goes on along the minus strand of NC_140597.1, from coordinate 5,929,157 downwards.
TATAGATTAAGGAGTATGGCCTATATATACGTATTTGACAAATAAAAATAGAAGAAAATATTCCGGCACTTTGTAAAACGATTTTTAATAATAACAGAATGTCATGATTTTTTTGTAGTTTCCATCACATTCTATGATTGATTCTATTATATACTTTATCTGGTAACAGCATTTAATTATCCTTTAAATCTCAGATTGTCCATATTAGATGCACATACACTGCATTATACACTGTGATAATGCATTACTGAGAAGTGACAAAGGTGATCTAAAACAGAAGAAGCAATATTTCCTGTATAATATATGAAAAAAAAAACATTGTTACCACAGCATATTGCTATAAATTCAAATTTGGATGATTTCAAGTCAGACGCTTTCAAAATAGCATTATTAGCAGTCCTCGGTTCCTGCCAGGCAGGAGGAGACAGACACTGAAATGTGACCCTGGTGCTGCAAGTACAGTTGCATAGCAACTAGAGCTGGGCGATATGAGATTTTTTCATATCACGATATGTTTTTTTCATTTCAGGCGATAACGATATCTATCACGATATGAGCCAAATAACTATATTTGTAAGATTTAAATGTGCCGTTGCTCACAAGTAAAATGTGAAATAATCAGCAGCTTGTTTTTATTTAAATATTTATTTCCCATAATAAGTTCAACAGGGTAGATGTACTTAAGGAACATGAGACTTTTTCAGATAAATAAAGGCAAATATTGCAAACTACACACAAGGCAGCCGCTAAAGCGTTTAAGTTTCAAAATAGAACAAACGAAACAGACTAAATTGTCAATTCCACTTAGAAACAAAATATTAATTCTAAAAATAAATCTTAGTTTGTTTTACAGAAGAACAGACAAAACTGACTAACTTTTGTCAATATCAAATAAACTGAGAACTAAAAGGAAATTCTCAATCTCTCCTTGTTGTATAGCTGAGCTTTTCAAACAGTTTTAACAGTTACTTTAGTCTGACAAAAGCCGAATGACGAATTAGCGCTTCCAGTCAGAGACTGAGGCTACGTCCACACGTACACGGGTATTTTTGAAAACGGAGATTTTCCGTTTTCGTTTTAAAAAATAATCCCGTCCACACATAAAGGCAGAAATGAAGGAAAACGCTGCTATGAACATGCCAAAGCAGCAGGTGGCGCTAGATTCCTAACCGTGCCGAAATGTTGGCCAATCAGAAGTCTAGAAGCCTCGGTGGGAAAAAGTAAACAAAGCTGGGGCATAGAAGCAGAACCGAGTCGTATGTGTGGACGGACAGTAACTGTGTGTATATGTAAGCATTTAAACACTGCAGAGAGTAGAATTAACAGTAACAGTATTGTAGAAATTCATTTCACCGAAACAATAACGTGGCGCACAGTGTGACGCATGCACCAGTTTATTGTATTTCCAGACTTGCTTTCGGCACAATTTACAGTGCACGCTACTCTGTTTTTGTCAGACTTGAAATAGCCGAAATACCTTCACACTACGGAACTTCTATACCTCTTCCGTTTGACAATCTCTCCGGCATTGGAACCATCATCTGTTTTCTCTTCGGTCACGCTCGGTTGATTTTTCTAGTCGGCACACTCATTTCCTCCATTACGCGCTGGCTGCTTCCCAAACAAACACACGTGCGGCTTGGCACTTGTGCTGTACGTAACAAGTCACGCGACGTGACGCTGCGGCTGTGATTGGTTCGGCTCTGCGCTGCTTAATTTGGATTGGCTGACCTTTTTTTTTTTTTTTTTTTTTTGAGGACAAGAGCGGCGAGGTCTATCGCGATAGCGTAATTTCTCTATCGAGTAAAAGTTATATCGCGATACATATCGTTATCGTTCTATCGCCCAGCTCTAATAGCAACCCATCTCCATCTGCAGTTAAGCTTCTCTCCGCCAAAGAAACAACTGTCATTTTTGCTTCACATGCAGTTTCATACAATGAAACTTTTTAAAGAAAAAATATAAACACCACTGAGTCTTAAGAGCCTATTTTCTCCATTCTTTACTCTGACATAATACATACACATACTTCTCTGTAGCTACAGGTAGGTCCATAACTTGTTGGACAAAGACACCGTTTTTGTAGTTTTTCACCATTTAGTTGTACACCACCTCAGTCGATTTTAAATCAATCAAGATGTGATTGGATTTCGGCTTTAATCCAAGGGGTTTTACAAAAGATTTGTATTGGCTGTTTAGCAATCAATTTTTAGACGTGGTCCCTATTTTTAGAATTTCATCATTAATTGGGAAATTGACTGGAAATGTAATTTCATGTTCAGGTGAGACCTATTTCCTTCTTATTTCTTGACAAATGAAGCAGGTTTGGGCCTTGTAGCTTTTCAATGTAAATCTAAAACGAAGCCCACAGAGATGTCAGTGCAAGTGAGGGAGGCCATCGTTCAGCTGAAAAAATGAATCTGTCAGAGAGAGCGGTTGCCAAAGAGAAAAGCATTGACAAGGAGAGAAACACCTCAAAGCATACCATATTATCTGTCAAGGTGGAGACAATATTGTAGCATGGGCACGTATGGCTGCCAGTTTATTGAGGTTGTGACTGCAACAGGACAAATTCTGAGGTGCACAGGTGTAGGGATGGGTATCATTTAGGTTTTATCCGATACCGGTGCCAAATCGGTACTTTTGAAACGGTGCCGGTGCTTAAACGGTGCTCAAACCGGTGCTTAAAGAATGGAGAACACAAACTTTGTCCAAAAACCTCTCATGTTCAGCTGTTTTGTTTTTTTTTTGTAAAAAGATAACAATGTTAGCCTTTTCTGCAGCTATGGGGCATATATGGTATCACTCTTGGCTGGAAGCAGTGCTTAAACAATGGAAAAAAAACACAAACTTTGTCCAAAATCCTCTCATGTTTAGCTGTTTCCCACTTTTTCTTTGGTCATTTTAGCCTTTTTGTCCAGGGTGAAGGGAGTATCTGCCATCAAACAAGAGGACAGCCGCATGTAGCTATGATGATGTTTGCTAGTTCACCTTACATGCATTAATGTAATAACGTGGTTAGCCTACTCAACGTAAATTACACACGGACAACATTAAGCTACTCACGCAGAGAAGAACGGCTTCTGCTGCCATCATCATCCTCATCATTTCTGCTACACTGGCAGGGCTAGGGGCCAGGACTCTATTCTTCGGGTTTTTGGGGGATGTTGCTCCGGTCCGATAACTGGCAACCCACCCAACGTGCACAGTGTGAGGTCTCGCAGCAAGCTATCAAATACGGCGCATTTCTCGGCTTTTAAAAAAAACGCTATGCGTCGCCAGGTGTTTCATCGGATTCGAGGTGTTACCTCCTTTGACAGTATCACAGTATCAGCTTAAAGCACTTGTTGCTGCTGAGTTTGCATCTTTTACTGTGAAGTACAGCCAGACTTTTGACCGCTTCGCCTTGGACATTTTTAATCGGTAGCTCTGCTCTAACTGAACGTACGTACCTGGCCCCGCCTACTATCCTGGGAAACGTAAAATGATTGGCTAGAAGTGTATCACAGCTCAGGGGGAAAAAAAGCACCGAAATAAAGCACCGAAATGTGCGCTGCTTTTCGGTCTGGTTACTACCGTTTATGTCAGAACCGGTGCCATCATAGCACCGGACACCGGTACCCATCCCTACACAGGTGTGTATTCTCTGCTCAGCTTGAGCCAAATTCTACAAAACAGATCAGACAGTGTTTCATAGTGCAAAAAAAAAGCATATCGCACAAGTGATCATAGAGCTTCTAAAGGTAAAGAAATGAAAAATGTTTCATTTGCCAAGTCAGTACCCTGATCTCAACCCAACAGAGCTTGTTTTTCAGTTATTAATCACAAACTGAATGCAGAAAGACTCATAAGAAAACAGCAGCAGAAGGTGGCTGCAATAAAGGCATGCATCTCAAGGGAAAAATGATGTCCAATTAATTCTGAGATTTAGAGAATGGGGGGAATATGTAATAAAATGGCTATACATGGCAAAATAAATCCTTTGAATTAAAGCTGAGAATCTGCACTTCAATCTGCACTTCACACCACTACAGAAAAAACACATGTCTTTGTCCAAACAACTTATGGACCAAACTTTATCTTTCAAACAGAAACAGATGTTTTTCAGTGAGGCTGTATTAACTAGATGGCAGATTTGCACTTTGAAATAATATTTATTTTCTTTAAGTAAACAGTCTTTAAAATGTCAAAAGCTCAAAATAAAGTAAGTATTTCTTCAGTGCACACCTGTAAGTACATAGTTTATTTAACATGTTGAACACGTTGGACTGCAGCTCAGTAGACAGGTCATTTTTATAAAACTTTATCATTCATTTTTCACTAGTTAAATGGGTTCTGGATTCTACTTTTATGAAGTGAAACTTGTTTCAGCTTAGACCTTGTTGCCATCTAGAAACACAAGCAGGTAGGTTGATATTTGTTTCAACATCCTTAATAAATCCCAGGTATATGCACAAACAGCTTATGAATGCAAGCAGACATAGGAAATATATATTCAAGCAAATCTATGAGAAAGTAAAAAACGTGTGCACAGACTGACACATAAAATGGCACACACATACACATTATGAGCACATTATAAAGAGAAGAGCAGCTGCACAGTAAACACAATCCACAAATTTTGTTTAAAAATCAGGAGACTCATTAAGGCCATTAAGAAGAGACTATTAAGGGTATGAGATGATTTTTGCATGCCACAATATAATTTGCTTCTTCCATTAGGAGCATTATACTGGTTTAATGAAGTTTGGAATGCTGAGCAAGCATGTCATGGTTGCACTGATTTCATCTTACACCTGTGCATACAAGTAATCCTCTAAAACAAACAAAAGACATCAGAGTTATAGTTTCTGGACAAGAAATATCATGTGGTCTTCATCTCCAGGCTATGTGGAATTATTCCAAAATCAGATTTTCTGAGAGCACTTCAATATTTTACCTAAAAATTAAGTTAAATGGGAAAGTAACTCAAGAGCACTGTTTCTGTTTGCACATACAAGCAATTATTTGTTGGACCTCAGTTAAGTGATCCTGTGGAGCCTATAAAATGATGTGCTGGCATATCACTTCATGTTTACGGTGATGTACATTTGTGACAGACATTGTAGAGAACTAATGATATAAAATGTGACAAAATAAGTTAAATGATGTGTCTCTCTATATTAGTATAAAGATATAACATAAGAGAGCTGGCCCAAAGTACCAGGTGTGGAATTCTGTACTCATCCATCAGCACACATGCAAGGACACACAAAAATGTGCACATATGTGCACACTTGTTCAAATACACACCTGTGTTGCACACACATAACGCAAAGTTTTGTGAAGCTCTCCTTTGGTTCAGAGCCTGACGCATTTATCTTGGCACACCTTGACATTTTTGCAACGGTAGTAATCAGATTTGTGGCCATGCTCCCGTTATCATCTAGGTCCTGGAATATTGTACTTCTGTTGATGTATGTTGCTGTACTAAGGGGCTACAGTGTTTGTTTATTTTCTTGTTGTTTTTCTTTTTCTCATTGTAGTCAGAGCAGATGTTACTCACTTGATGTCATGAAAGAAAAAAAAGAAAAATGTAATTGCCTTGACATGTTTCAAAGGTCATCGCTTTGACAGACAGTTAGGCAAAAGAAACGGCACAAAGGGAAAGAGAACAATATAAATGTAAAAGGACAATTCAGTATTCGTGCATTGGTGACAACTGGAAGTATAACAGACAGTGTAGATGCCTTTCAAATATATGTCGGTTGCAGATAATATGATAACTATGATAACTGTTTCTTGTTTGTCTTTTTATGATGTAGTTAAAGGCAGTGAGTGAAAAATAATACAATTATTTACTGTCTGACTTGGATGGCAATATAATCCATCCATCCATCCATCCATCCATCTTCATCCGCTTTGTCCGGGGCCGGGTCGCGGGGGCAGCAGCCTAAGCAAAGAGGCCCAGACCTCCCTCTCCCCAGCCACCTCCTCCAGCTTGTCCAGGGGAATACCAAGGCGTTCCCAGGCCAGCCGAGAGATATAATCTCTCCAGCGTGTCCTGGGTCTGCCCCGGGGCCTCCTCCCGGTGGGACATGCCTGGAACACCTCACCCAGGAGGCACCCAGGGGGCATCCTTGTCAGATGCCCGAACCACCTCAGCTGGCTCCTTTCGATGTGGAACTGCTAATTTATATTGGATGGCAATATAAATTAGCAGTAAATTATTTAAGTTATGTCACTAGAGATGGAAAAACAGTATTACTTTAAAGGTGTAAAATTACAGTTACAAAACAAGATGGTGTCTGTTCATCGAGATGATTTGTTGAAGTTCAAACCCAGCATCAGAAAGGGGGGAAAAGGGAGATATAAGTGGCCAAGCTGACTGGCCACATTCAAAATGTGAGTATTTCACAAACTGCTGATCTACTATGATTTTCCCACACAACCGTCTCTACCAAGTCTGAAAGGAAGGCAAAATATCCAGCGAGCTACATCTTTCTGGGCATAAACACCTCATTTATGCCAGAGATCAGGTGAGAATGGCCAAACTGCCTCAAGCTGATAGGAAGGCAACAGCAACTCAAACATGAAGCTGATGGTCTAATGCAGCAGAAGAACGAACCAGGTGCCAAACCTGTTAGCTAATCTCAGGAAAGTAGGGATAGAATTCGTAAAGGGTCACCAAAATTTAGATGGTAGGGTCATAGTTCGGTCTAAACAACTTGATGGAGTGGATTCATTCTGTTATCTTTAATAGTTCAGGCTGAAGAAGTGGTTTAACTGTCTGGTTGATATTTTCTTACCACACTTTGATCTCCTTATTATGAAATGGGCATCACTGAAACGCCACAGCCCACCTGAGTATTGTTGTTAACCATGTCCATCCCTTTATGATCACAGTGTATCCATTTTCTCATAACTCCTTTTCCAGCAGATAATACACCAGTTTCTGGTTTCTTGAACACGACATTGAGTTCACTGTGATCAAATGGCCTCTACAGTCACCAGATCTCTATCCAGCAGAGCATCTTTGGGATTCACCGGAATATTCATCAAAAGATTCAGTGATGTGAGCCAACAAACCTGCAGCCCAGTTCCAAAGGTAGAAGGGCCCAAACCAGTACTATCAGCTTTAACTTTCAACATAAATTTTTATATAATGTAATAAAAAATCTAAATCTGGACAATAACTCGGTAAAAAAGATAATATTAACTTGTTGCTCTGTAATCTTTAATATATTTCACTCTGTGGGAGCACAAATCTCTGCAGATACATGTTGCTTTTATAGATCCTGAGGAAAGAGAGAGGATAAGAGGCTGAGAGCTTCACATACTCTGCATCCCTTGGAGCCAATGTGCAAGAACAGCTACAGATTTTAATACACATTATTGCTGAGTGCTGCTTTTTTTAAAGGACGGCATGTCTGTACACTTGGCTGGAGAGCGTGGAGTCTATCTATTTTTATCTGGGCCCACAGAAGGGTTTCTGGGTGGTAAAACTGCCGCGCAAACAAGTTGGTGCAATTATGAAAGCAAGCCATGCAGAAAATCGTTTGACAATATTGGAAATTGTTGTTGAAATTCAGCCAGATCAGACACCTTCGATGAACAGAGTAAAGCTGCAGGTAAGCCACTCAACCCACAAATGGCAGTGAGATTTAACCTGGGCAGAGAGTACAGCATCATGCATGTGCAAGGAGACAAGCAATTTAATGCAAAATTTGTCAAATTATAATATAGTATTCTTTTTCTCCTATTTGCAACAGATTTTTTATTATTATTCAACTTTACAACAAACAGGCTGAATGAAAATTCAAACAATGAAAATTTCTCTGGATCAATTAAATTCAGCTGAACAATTAGTATCTTTTAGCGTATCTCAGTAAACGTTAAATTAAAGCCTGCAGCCCAGAAACATGTCCTTGTGTTTGTGCAGGCGCAACAACGGTACGCTGCCGCCCTCAAGTGAAAAATAAAAGAAATCGCTCTTTCTATGAATGTGCAATACATATAGTGCACTGCCAGAAACACGTTACTGTTTGTGTTCCGTGTCCTTTTTTAATTTATGCACGACGATTTATTACGTTTGAAATTGTCCCATAGGAGAATATGAGACTTTAAAAATCTCCTAATCTCTTCTGCAGTTTCACCACAATTTCTTGTTTACAATAGCAATGTTTTTATATTTATATATTCATTTATTCATTTTTAGAAAAAAGAATCAGTATGTTATTACCGTTTATGCGAAGTATTTGAAATATTATAAGGTAGGGAACAGGTGCAGAAGCTGTATAACTGATAGTCCACAAGTTATATAATAAGAATTTTAAAAAGTACCTAAAAAGTACCAAAGGTAGCCATAATTATTATTTAGAAGAGCCATATACAGATAAATTTGGATGGTAATTATTGATACACTGATGTGCATGCATCTCGTTAACGTTTTAGCTGTTTCTGATTTTAATAAGCCTGCTTACTGCATATATTTCTGGGTACCAATGAATGCACAGCTACTCCACAGAGTGTTTCTTTACTTTATCTACTCATGTTTGGTTTATTTATTTGTTTCTATTCTTATTCACGCCCTTTAATATATGCATAGACATCGCAGAGCTGGGAGGAAGAGCATATTAAGAATTTATTCACTAAAAGGAAAAAAATAACAAACCTCTTCAAGGGATGACGATAGAGTGGGAAGGAATTAATTATAAAGCAAATACATACTTACATAATCCCCTAATATATATTCATGTCTATGTACATGTTGTTTTCATAAAGAAGGACACTGCTATGAAAAATAGGTTAATGTACCTTTAATGCATCAAGTTCCGGGTACAAGCCGTGCCGCACATGCGCAAAATTGAATGTTGTGGCGGGGAACGATCACGACAACAAAACTTTTGGACTGTTGACGCACAGTTTGACTTTATATCTTGAAATAGAAAATGGTTGAAGGGCCGGGATGCACATTAAACGGAGAGAAAATCCGCTTAAAAGTCCAGAAAGGACAGAAAGTAAAAGCGATCAGAGGCAGTCTGACAACATCAGCCGTAAGTAACCTTGTGAGACTGTATGTCACGGTGGAACAAGTTATGTAGTAAATTTGGCGTGTAGGCTAGCCACCTAGCTGTTATTAAAGAAGATCAAAGACAGCCTTCGTCTGTGCTTTTTTTCTGCTAACTGGCTTATATCCCTGTACAGAAAAACAGCTCCGAGACAAACGCCTTCCCCTGTTTTTATGGTTGTCAGTACAGCGGAGTGGAAACCCTGGGAAAGGAGCTCTTCATGTACTTTGGTCTACGTGCTTTAAGGTAAGCGAACAACTTTTCTTTTCTTTTCTTTTCTTTTGCTTTCTGTTTGTATAAATGTCTAGACATTTTCTGTCATTATCAACCGACTGTATGTGCACCGGAGTCTGGAGGGATGTCACCAATGAATGCTGCATTCAGTGTTTTTGAAAACTGTGACATCTGGGATTTTCTTTTCAAAGTGAAGCACATTTTTCTGAATAAGCCGATTAGCTTGCTGCTCTTTGATTCAATATTTGAGTCATCCCACTGTAAGCAAAATGTGTATAATTTGCAATATGAATCTATTTATATGATCATGCACTACTCTCATAAACAGTTTAAAAGATGGACATAGCTACTGTGCTGTCACCTAAGGTTTCTGAAGATCGTATCAAGATGAGTGTTTGTGCTGTCACGATCTTGGTGTTTTGAAACCCAATATGATGCGTGAGTGGGGCGGGTCTGATTGTGAAACCCCACGTTCACTGGCTAACAACTTGTCAATCATAAATCGTTAGCCAAAATACACATAGTGTGACCAAAAGTTACAAAGTAGGCTTATTATTAATTTATTTATTTATTTGTTTTAATTTAATATGATCCAAACAGATCGACTGAGCCTGTGAACTAAGCAGGAAAGTGTTTACAGTGGTCATATTCTAGATGTCAATAGGACTGGAGTTATTTTTGCAACTACCAGAGCCACCCCCAGGTGGCTATTAAAAAAAACAAAAAACAAGTGCAGGTTTAAGGCACTCCAGCAATGGTTTCATTTTTTTCAAACCCAGAAGCTATGTCCATCTTTTCCTATCTGAGTTTCTAAAAAGAGCAGTCATAAAGTCTACAATTCTAATCAGTTCGTAGGAGGCTCGGGTTAACTTACAGCTTTTATAAGTACTACAAAAATGTATTTTTTTTTGTGGCAGTAAAAGCTAAGCTATTTGTTCCCTTGTATTAAAGCCAGTTATTGGTTGGTTTATGTGTTTTGTGTTTGTACACAGCACAGTGTTCAAATCTTCAGTTGTGTTTTTACCTTTTGCCAATAATGGTGATAAGGAGAAATAGTCAATATGGATAATTTTGTTAAGTATGTTTGTATGTATTTATTTATTTAATCAAAAAAAACTAGAACCAAGTGGTTTTTGGTTATTTAGTGAATAGAATAGAATAGAAAAACATCCAGATTTTCAATCAGACCAATGCAAAAAACGACAGTGGTTGCAGTAGTGTAATTTGGAGAGATAGCAACTACAACAGATATTACTGCATCTACAGGAACATATTCATTCATATAATGCCACCCTAACTGTGCTCATATTATTTTTTTTAAATGAAAATGTTATTTTGAATAATCATCATTGGACAGATAGATTCATATCTATGTAAATGAACTAGTGAGCTTTGTTGTGCAAGGCAATGACACCTTGCACGATAAGTTTCCAAGGGTAGAGTTTCCATCCACAAGACCATGATCCTGTGATCGAGTGTCGAGTGTAAAATGAATCGAGACATGCTGTCTTTAAATGAAGTTTGCCTTTTTTTTTTCTTTGTCTTCCTTGCTTTCATCCTCTAGAGTTCACTTTGGTATGAATGGATCAATGCGAATAAACCCTGCTGAGAGGAGGGATAGGAAGGACTCCACTCCTGTGCTGGAAATACACCTTACTGACGACACCGTGTGCTTCTTTGACAGCACAGTGGAAATAAGGTAACAGGGACACCAGCCCAGCCTAGATAGATTGAGGTGACAGGAGTTCACCTTGGGCTATGAGTCTCATTGAGTGAGTATGTCCTACATTAGGCTGTGTCTGAAGACAGTGGCCGTTGTTGCATGAAAAACGCAGCCTTTTTGGCTCAGCATTTGTCCCGACCATTGTCTGTAAGGTCCTGTTGTAATGCTCAGCAGTCAGACCCACATTTTTTTTTGTTCTGTGTGAAGGTTTCACCTATGTTACTCCATCCCATAACAAACACACCTTACAGAATATATGAAAGAAACAATTTTGAAAAGTGTAACCTTGAGAGCGCCAGTTGACCCCGTGGCACACTTCCAATAACTGTCGCTATATATTTTCTGCCTTTTTCCATTACTACAACTGTGTATTTGCAGGTTAACAGAAGACTGTGAGCAGAGGGTTAGGGCCATGGAGAGTCTGGATGTATGCTCCTCCAAGTTCAGCTTCTCCCACTCAGAGGAAGCAGTGAGGAGCCAGAGTAGCAGGATGCTTTGCGACGTTCTCCTTGACCAAGCCGTCATGCCGGGAGTCGGCAACATCATTAAAAACGAAGCCCTGTTTGACTCTGGCCTCCACCCAGCCGTGAAGGTATGGAAAAGATGATGGATTATGTTCAGCAGAGGAATACAAAACTCTCACAGAAAAAGTTTAAGCCCTTGTATTATTGAGTGATGTATTGCAATGAGGTGGGTAAAATAGGGAAAAGACAAACAAGCACATTGCAGCACAGATATGCCTTTCCCTCTGTGCCTTTTGAAAATGGAAATATTTTTTACTTTCATGAATGTACATGGTCCTTATTGCAACCCGAGCCGGCTTTTCTCGATGATTTATAGCATATATTTATCCTAAAACATGAATAAAATATTTTCTAATCCTGATCTGGAAATGATATCACATGAACTGTGAAGGATTCAATACGTCACATGGCTCTTTGGGAATATTTTTTTGGTAGGCAAACTATACAAGAAAGGTGTAATTTTTGAGTGGCCTATTTATTGCAGGTAAAAGAACTTCATAGGATGAATACTTCTATTACTCAAACATTACTAGGGGCTCCAATCTGAAATGAATTTTTGCCCTCCTTAGAAAGTTTTAGATAGGATATGAGAATATAGCACACTGAAGCAAAACATTAATCTAGGACTTTTGGCCCCTTCTTCTTCTGGGACCACTGAATCTTTATGAGCTTCTCCTCTATTACCAAGCCCCTAGGAGTCCTGAAAGATCAACAAGTACTGTTTTTATACACTGTCTGAGCCAGAGACAGCTTCTTGGTGGCTGGCTATTTTTCCCATTACATCAATTTAAAACAGTCTTTCTCATTCCCATCTGGTGCTTTATTGTTTATGTGCTTGTAGTATTGATTTTGATTGTGAAGTGCTATTTGTCTCTGTTTTAAAATGAAAGGCTACACAAATAAGGTTTTGTCTCCTTTTTGTGAACTGTAACTAAATGTGCTCTGTCATTTTTAGGTTCAGCAGCTGACAGATGAACAGATTCACCATTTGGTGAAAATGACTCGTGATTTTACTCTTCTGTTTTACAAGGTTAGGCATAAATCACAAGTTGGTCTTTTGGATCTGAATGGGATCTGTATGGGTTTATGTTGATCTGCGCACATTTAAATTGGGTATTTAGCTGCTACCTCATTTAGAGTCACTTGCAAGAATAGATTAACTAAAAATCCTGTTTTGCCAGGAAAGGAGAGCAAAAGCCAAAGCCCCACTACCTAGAGAACAGAAAAAACAAATATTGCTTTCTATACATAACAGAGAAGTGAGGAAGGGTAATCTTTTTCTGTTTTCTTTATCCTCATACTTTTATTTCTTCTTGTGTGCCCTCCTCATCTCTGTCAGTGTCGCAAATCTGGCTCTCCCCTCTACAAACATTACAAAGTCTACAAGCGTTCCCAGTGCGGCCAGTGTTTTCATGTCATCACAGTCTGTCGGCTTGGAGATAACGGAAGGATGACTTACTTCTGCGAGCATTGTCAAGAAGGAGATCCCAGCAGAGTGAACATAAGGTACAAACCCTTGTAGACCTTTATGACTGAGCAGGTATTATTCTTCTACAGGCTGCTCCTTTGAAGGCTGTAAAAATATCCGCCACCAATTATGTTTTAACTAAGATGGAGATTAAAAATGTACCTTGTTTTTTCTCAACAATGCAGTGCATCCTTCTTATCAGTGATATCCATACAGGGATTAGTACCCATTTACACAAGGGATCACCACAGTGGATTATCTGCCTCCATCTCACCCTGTCCCTAGCATCCTCCTCTGTCACCCCAAACCTCTTTATGTCTTCCTTCACTACATCCCTGAATCTTATAAGTTGTCTTCCTGTTTCCATCCTGTCTGGCAGCTCCATATTCAATATCCTTTAACAAATATTTTCACTGTCCCTCCTTTACACATGTTCAAACCATCTCAGCCTTGCCTTTCTGGTTTGGTCACCAGTACACTCAACCTGAGCTTTTTCTAAACCTGTCCAGTCGGGCTGTGCGATATGACCAAAATCTCATATCCCGATATATGAATTCTATCGTCCGATAACGATATAAATCACAAAAATGTAACATTTTCTGTAAATTCTGTGAATCTCGGGCAGCTCGTCTTGCGGGAAGTGTTTCCAGCTGGGCGTCATGTAGCTGGAGTCGAGTGTTTTAACAGATGCATGAAACGATACATTTTTAGACATAAGTTGTAACAGCCGCCATTTTCTTTGTGAGTATTTATTACACGGCGTGCTGCGGGGAAAAGCCTGTTCTAACGTTTGAGTCTAAGGTTTATTTTTTAGCACCTGGCGGCTCTTTGTTAATTCTCATCCGTAAATAATCTGCTCTTTCACGTGATTCAGTTTATTTTGGAAAGTCTCAACAGGATCTTGAGCTTTATTGTGAAAGGTTTATGTGGAACATAAACAAGCAGACACGCGATGCTGTTACCGTTGTTGTTGCTAACGACAACGCATAAAAACAGGTGCTTGTCCGTTCGTAGTGTGGTTATATTAAATATAATAGAAAGAGAGAACTTTAAGAAATTAATATAGCCACTTCAGTGACCATCAAAATGATGAAAAAATATTGCTGTAAACAGTTTATTTTGCGACACCACGAAACAAACAATAGTGTAAAATGAAACGATAGACGTTTTTATATCGTCATCCGATATATATCGTTATATCAAACAGCCCTACTGTCCAGTCTGGTCATCCCCAGTGAAGATCTTCATTGGGATGTGTTTTTGTTACCACCTCTCTCCAAATCAGACATAATAGCAAAGCATAGCTTTTTAAATTCTGTTACACATCACTGATTTGCCACTAAAACTCATCTGCATCCACCTGCACTCTCTTCTTCACCTCCATTGTTTTGCACGGTTGACCTCATATATTTAAACTCATTCACCTTCACAATTTCATCTCATTACACATGCATCCTGTCTTGCTTCAAATGACATTCATTTCTCTTCTCTCTAGAGCATACCTCCACCTCTGCAGGTTCTTTTCCACCTGCTTTTTACTCTCGCTACAGATCACAATGTCATCTACGAACATCATAGTCCACAGAGACTCCTGCCTAGCCTCATATGTCAACCTTTCCATCACTATTACAAACAAGAAGGGACTTGGAGATGATCCCTGATGTATTCCCACCCCCACCTTAAGCCCATCTGTCACTCCCACGGCACACCACACAACTGTCTATCTGCCCTCATACATGTTTGTCACCACCCTCAGATGCTTATCTGCTACTCCCGACTACCTCCCTGCACTACCACAGTCCCTCTCTTGACACCCTATGGAATGCTTTAATTCCACAAAGACATCGTGCAACTCTGACCTTCTCTTTACTTCAATGGCATCAACACTCTCAAAGCAAACATTACACCTGTTGTTGTCTTTCTTAGCATGAAGCCTTACTGCTGCTCATTGATTATCACCTTTTACTAACCTAGCTTGAACAACTTATTTTCATATCTTTGTAGAATGGCCTGTCAACTTTATCCCTCTGTAGTTACTACAGCTCTGCACAGCATACTACCTTCATTAAGCTGCACATTTCCATCATCTTTACTTACATATAAGATGAACTTAATTCTATTCTCTGTTCTGTGAGGCTCACCACAACAGTCCCAGTTTTTCTTGCCCACTCCTGCAAAAAGACTTCTAGTCTTATAGAATTCTCTGGGAAAACCTAATTTTAGGACATACTGGGAAAAAGAAATCAATAAAAATCTTTTGTATAAATGTTGGTTATATTATGTTTGAAAATGTAGGACTATCTGTCTTTCGAAAGAGCATCCTCATCGCCTTTTGGAATAACGATCGAAAAACATGGTGTGGCCACTAAACACTAAATAGCCGCTGAATAGATTTACAACAAAAAGCGCTGGACTAATGAATGGAATAATAAGCAAACAGTGAAATATACTGAACTACATAAAAAGTTCACAGATAAATGGCTGTTTAAACACATTCGACTACAGGTGGTTTTGATGAATGGGATACTTGAGTCCGTTGGATAGGTTTTTGGTGGTGCATCGGATGAAAAAGGTTTGGAACTTGGGAGTCTAAGAACTATGAGTGGAAATATTCCAGTGATAGAATAAAGCGACAATTCCTCTTCTGTTACAAAATATGTACCTTTTGTATTTAAAATGCTAACACACTAACTTATTAAACATATATGGGCAGTAAAGAAACCAACATAGTAAAGCTAGGTGTCATTTTTCAGTCTTTTCATAAAGTTCCAAAGCTCTTTAGATAATATGTTCAAATTTAGAGAGGCCATCTTTGCAGGCAGATGGGCTTGGCAGGGAGTGGGAAGTGTTATGAGGGAAATTAATGCGCATATAAGGCTGTGTTTGCCAGACAGGGCACAGGCTCGACACCTCCTGGGCTGTGTTTGAGCAAAGCTTTGCGAGGGGTTAGAGTCTAAAGCCCTTACAACGCATTACACAGCTGATGAAGCAATCTGTGAGAAGTTTCCTGAAAGCCGCCGCTACTTTGCTCCTCCATGACTGTTGGCGCTGCAGATTTACCCTCTTGTCAAACATAGTCTAGCTTCATGTCAGAGCACTATCATGTACGCTTGGAGCAATTATATAAAACACATTTCATTCTTGCCTGTTTTCTCCTCTGCTTGAACTGTAATTATTTGCCTAGGTAAAAGTTTCATAGGTGTCTACATGGTTTATATCTTAATATATTACAACTGCTGTTGTAATTGGGTGACTACATTTCTGAACAGAATTGATCAGAATCGTGTTTATTTGTGCAGACAATCCCAAAACATATGATAATTTAGGAATTATTTTACTGCTGAAAAGTTACATATATCTAAATAAAGTGACACTTACTTTTGAAAGTATAATATAGCTACGCTGGCATTTTATGGCCAATTATACATGAAATCATAATGCACCTTCATATCAAGTGTTAGTCATTTCCATCCCACAAAGTTAAAGGGGAAAAAAAGACTGTCACATATTTATCCAAGAACCTTTTCAAAAAAGTCAAACAAAAACCAGGAAACTAGGTACATAAGTATATCATTATCATCATCATTAACATCATTATCTCCCACTCATGACTGATACAGGGGTCTCTTTTGACCTCCCATTATTTCTTAAATAAGAAGCTAATTGAAATCGCTCTTTCAAGCAACCATTTTAGATTGTTATTGTCTCAATAATGTTCATTATGTCATTAAACAAAAGATGCTAGAGTCTCCAGGATACAGGACAATAAGGAAACAAAATGGGCTGATTCTGAATTCCACCTTAAATCTTATAATGACTGAAGGTGACTTTCTGCTTTAAAAAAACAAACTAAAAAAAACGTTCCCCCATGAGCCATTGTGATAACACATAATGGCTATCATTTGATCCAAAAATCTTTTCTTTATTAAATTAAATGAGCTACCCAGTCTAAAACCTTTCTGAAACTCATGAAGAACTCATCTTCATACTCATTTCACATTTAACTTCATAATGTACAGTGCTTAACAAATGTATTAATAAACCCTTCATAATAACCCACATTTAAGAAATCGATCATGTCAAAATCTCTGAGAAGTCAGAAATTAATCAAGAATAACATTCAACCATTAAAACTATTTTTTCTGTTCAGGGATGCAATTAAATAATTGTAATCTAAACTATAATAATTTTCCCCCACTTTTTAGTAAAACAGTAAATTTGACAATTCATGGATAATAAATTTTTTTTATTTGAAATAAAAATTTCTTTTCATTAAAAATGTTGCACATACATGGCCTAACCATTACAGAAGCATTAAAAAAAGGGGGGGATTACCAATACTGCTAATTTAAAGTAGCTGTAGCATAAATCTTACACTGGGTGGTGATCTAATAAATGTCATAAGCAAATGGTAAATGGTAAATGGCCTGCATTTGTATAGCGCTTTTCTAGTCCATAGGACCCCAAAGCGCTTTACACTACATTCAGTCATCCACCCATTCACACACACATTCACACACTGGCGATAGCAAGCTACATTGTAGCCACAGTTGCCCTGGGGCGCACTGACAGAGGCGAGGCTGCCGGACACAGGCGCCACCGGGCCCTCTGACCACCACCACAAGCACAACGTATATAGACTATAAAATAGAAACTAACAGAACAGTAGGATATTATCACAATGCTGATACAGTATAATTGCTATTCTTAACATTTTGGAATATAATGAATGTTGCAATGAATTTTTTAACTGCTAATTGTGTCCCCAAAGTTAAACTGTCAGTATCTGTTTTGGGGTTAACTTGGCATTTACGTATTTCTGATAATATAGCAATTAACAAGGACAAATCATTGAAAATTAAACATCAAGCAACTGTTGCTGTCTACATAAAAGAAATTCCCATTTAACAGAAATTTACATTTAACCATTACATTTGCATTCAACAACCCTGCTGTTTTTAACTGAATAATAGCTTAAACAGTAATATCTTCACCAATCTGTCTAAGAGTGATTGCAGTCAGTCCAAGTCAGACTGTGACAGGTTTGTTTTTGTTTTTTTACATTTTTTTGTAGATACAAGGAGGTTATTTTCCTGTTTTTATTGGTGCGACTGGTCCATTATTTTGCTCTGAATTAGGAGGTAGCTTTGTCAAACTAAGTGTGTCCAGTGTTAATGTTTTTTTTCAGTTATACAATATATGGCAATGCTATGCTGCATCTATCCCACCCCTATTCTAAACTATATACAACACAATATATTTACTTATTAATTTTTAACCACTTTAGAGAGCTAATAATTCCAATTATTCTCAACATGTGGAACAGTAACATTAATAATACAAATGTGACTCACATTTAGTAATGTAGTAAATGTATGTCTGTGGAAACGCCACATTTTTGCACAATAAAATTCGCAGCAGCAGAAGTACATTATAATCATCACCGTTGCCCTGCTTTGTTTATTTAGTAAGCTTCCAGTCCGAAACAGCCTGATTGGTTGGGCCTGCAACAGAACCAGTGATAATGTGGCTAAGAAAGAGGAAGAGGACTGGGCCTGTCAGCTCTGCACACTCATCAACCAGCCAGCAGCAACAGCGTGTGATGCCTGCCTCACTCCAAGACCCGAGGGTAAGTGAAATGTTCTGTCTTCATAGTCACTCAATTGGAGCGAATAAAATGTCTTTGCTAACAAGAGATAAAACAGTAGCTATAGTTTTGCTGTTTAGCTGAATGATATCTTGTACAGTTAGACAGCGATGCTTAAGCACTTTTCAGAAAAAGATGGAAAATGGCAGAGTGACACTGCAGCGAGGCGACGCAGCTTCTCTGTGTGTGTTTGTATGTTGCAGTACGGATAATGAGCATGTCTGTCAGTTGGCCATTTAGTGTCTGCAAGAAATGTCCTTGTAGTGTCACTGTTGCTGCATAAAGCTACAGTTGAAGGGTTTAAGGGTTAGTTTGTATTTTGTATACAGTCCAGTTTTCTTAATTAATAGCTGATTGAACAACTGAATAGCTGTTAACCCGAGGTTGTGCTGAGCTTCAAGGACATGGACACGTTGCTATGATGGCTTCACTGTGTACCCTTAAATTGTTTTCCTTTTTTGTAATATTTTATTTGAATTAAGACTACCGAGTCTTTTTATGTTAATCATTACCAGAACAAACCCCTTTAGTCCAGTGGTATTAGATAGTAAAATATTTCCCATTTTGGGAGGATGGGAGTGGGATTTGAATCCTTAAGTCCAATATAATCATCTGAGTTTTAACAAGGTTTAAAGGCTACGTCACATATGTCAGCGTCCATCTGGACTGTTTAAAAGATGCGTGTGAGTAAGTGAGAATAGTGGTGACATTTTGAGGTTGATTTAAATGAATAACAGACACTTATTTCTCCATGGAAAGCTGACTGAGCACACTCGCTCTTTCAGTAATACCCTGATTTGCATATGTACAGTTATACATTTGCAACGGACCCCTGTGCATATCCTCTGAATCAGTTGGGGGTTAAGGGCTTTGCTCATGGCCACTTTAATGGTAGCTTTTGAGGGACTGGAGAGTGATATTTATTCACAGTTCCTTGTTAATGACTGTTATGTCAGGCTCCATAGTCCATTACTGAAAAGATTTTTAAAGCTTTTGATACGGTGGTTCATTTTGCATGAGGGCATTTTCAGCACCACATATTGTGTGACATTTCATTTGACTACACAGCACGGCAATATACTGCCCACTGATAAATGATACGGCAAGCTAACCACTTAAAACTAACAACAACCTGCATTTTATGGGTGCAGTCGGTGCATCAGAATGAGCTGCAGCTGCTGAACATGAATTGAGTTTCTCTCTGTGGCTCCATCTCCCCAGTCCACACAGATGACATTAGCGTTGAAGCATCACCCTTCACTGCTGATTTGATTAAATACCCCTGCACTGCCTTCAAGAAACCACAAGAGGAGCTCAAAGTCAACTGGAGGTCTGCATTTGGGACTTCCACCCTTGTTTTCTCCGACTTAAGCAAGAAGGCAAAGCCTGCAAAAGTCCCGCTTGCCCAAGCCGGGAGTCATTTGAATTCCTTGGCGGCAGAAGGAGGTTTATATAAATACAGTGTTTGCCAAGGGACAACAAGCCCCAATTATGCCTCTGGTGGCTGGCAGAAGCAAAGAGCCGAGCTGTCCGATGGGGAATCACTGGCCTCCTACAGTCACACATCCAAGAAAATGAGAATTGATCACAGCCCCTTTCCCAGTAACAGTGCTCAAAATGGAACCTCAAACTCAAGGTGAGTGAATCTCTTACTTGGATATTCATGGGTAAGTTTTTAATAAGAGAAGGTTTTGCAACTTCAGGGAAATGAGTGAGATTTAAGAAGGGAACCCCCAAAATTTAGTATTTTAATACAAAACACACACACACACACAGTCATGGTATGATACTAAACATACTTTTTTTTTTTCCAAAAACACACATCAAGACAAAATGGTTAGTTTGCTAATTAGTGTTCATGTGACAGCTTTGGCTGTGTTATATTTTCAGTGCATTTCAAACTGATGACACTATCTCTATACTCCTGTCAGTACCCACAAAATGGAAGCGACAAGCCGTGCAACCTCCATTCCTCTCAGTCCCAGTGCCCCTCGCTGTGCATCCCATCGTCGCCCAGCTGTCCTCAGAGTGGTCCACAAGGAGGGGGAGAATAAGGGACGACAGTTCTACTCCTGCTCGCTACCCAGAGACACCAAGTGTAACTTCTTTGAGGTGAAAGTGGAAGGCAGCTTATCTGTTTTCGATTTGCTTCTCTTGTTTTCTAGCCTTTGCACAGTCTGTTAGCAGTCTGTTCACTAAACACTTAAATAACTGAAATAAAAGTTTACAACTGTACGTCCAAGCTAACCAAACTTTATTTTCACTGTTGCAGTGGGCAGACTTGCACTTTCCTTCTTGTCACCACGGGAAGCGCTGTTTAATGAGGACTGTTCTGAAACTAGGACCCAACAACGGCAGGAATTTTTACACCTGCAGCTTTCAAAAGGGGAAACAGTGTGACTTTTTCCAGTGGGCCGAGAATGGACCAGGGGTTTCCATCCTACCTGGTTGCTAATGTCATATATTGCTCCCAAGTGAAACCCTGAATCCTCAATGTTTATAAAAACAACTTGATATAGAAATGGGGTGGATGACAAGTATCAAATATATCAAATATACCCTTGCTCTATATTCCCGTCCATTTAAGCTTCTGACCTTCAAATCATGGCCAACTTTGTTCGTACCAGCTGTAATAAATCTCTAATAAAGTCTGTTTCAAATTATTTGGTATTATGAGTTTACCTTTAATTAAGACATGTAGATAAATCCAAAAATGCAAAACCATCAACAGTTAAAACAGATTTTATTTAGCAAATAAATGATCATAAAATTTGCATGTATAGTATTAATTCTAAAGATATCCATACAGTTATAAATTATTTAAAAGCAATCAACAGATTTTAGGACTGGTGCGTTTGTCTCGGAGTTTGCTACCATGAAGTGGAACTTGTCTAAGCCGGGGACTTTGTTACAAGCTGCACCTGCAGAGATGAAGAGGAAATTGAAGTACTGCAGGAACACAAACCTTTATAACCCTCTCTCATTAAGACCCCATTTAGTTGTGACATGAAATTCGACTTTTAAATGCATATGCTGTTTGACAATGAGAATTCTTATAACCTGTTAACATCTGTTTATCCAGGTGTCTCATTCAGACCTCATTTTCTCTGGTGCCAAAGTAAGAAGCAGGTGGTAACGAAAACATTGTGGATGTAGGGTAAATGGATACATTACTTAAAGATGAAAAGGTTGTCTTATTTGAACAAGAAGAGATGAAGGGTGTGCCGCTTTGGCTGACACTCTAATTTCAGACTTTGTGGTGGTTGACCTGAGAACAAAATAACTTCTAGGGTAGAACAAATTTTGTTGGAGCTGATGAGTAAAGGTAAAAGAAACAGAAGTGAAGACAGCTTCATTTAACTTTAATGTTGCTGTGATCTAGTTAAACCCTTGTACAAAAGATTGCTACAGCAATGCCTGAACTTCATTAAGGCTGCTATTTCTCAGTCCCAGAAAGCATTTGCTTGAAAAGTATGTATGCATCAAGTATGCTTTTCAGCATACTTAATGTTACTGTTTGTTAATGATATTATAGCAGTAAAATATTGTTTTAAAGCCACTGGATTATGGTTACATTTTTAATCTTTAAATTTTGAATTGTATCTGTTCAGTTCAGGTCTAATTTACAAAGGACTGCCTTGTTATCATCTCCCTCTCAAACATGTTTATGATAAAGTTTTAAGTGAGTATTACTTTAAAGAAATATGTATACATTTGTCAGTTTTTGTGCCAGTACTCTGGGCAAGGAACTGTACGATTTGTAAACTCCAACACTCACCATAATGCCCTGTTGTGTTAGCACATATGATAGCTCCAAAGAACTCAGAGTAATGCCTCTTGATTCTGGAAATGGCCGACTTGCAGGCTGCTGAGGGATCCACCCCGGCCCTCATCAACTCCACGGCCAAGTAGCTGTTGGCAGGATTACACGGAGCACACATGAGGCAAACTAACAAGTGCTGTCAGGGCCTCCAACCAGGATCATGACAGTGATGCGCTTGAAGTCATAACATGGGATAAAATAACGCAACAACCTGAATAATTACTTAATGGGGAAAAAGAAGGATTTCTGCCTCACTCTATGGTATACAAGAACATAATGCACAAAGTGTACAAAAATTAACATGAGGAGCATTTGTATTAATGTACCATTACTTTTAAATTATTTGCTCCATCCAGACACTGCTGGTGTCATTAACTCCATTAGCCTTAGGTCAATTGTACAAAACAATGAGTGACACACTGCAAATTTTCTATAATTGACCTCGGTGAAAGTATGGGGGGGTTTTAAATGGAAAATTTCCAAGAGCCTTGTTCCTCAGTGAATTATTCTGACAGGACAAGTACAATCCTGCATGCTGTTTTCCAGACTGCATTGCAAGAAAATTAGTTTGTGTTAATATATATATATATATATATATATATATATATATATATATATATATATATATATATATATATATATATATATATATATATATATATATATATATATATATATATATATATATATAGTGCATCCAACATAGGAAATCATCTCATAGTCACTTAAACATTTAGAATTCATGGATAAGCAGTTTAAGAATGATTCCAACACAGAAGGCAACCGTTTCTAAAATGGCCTGGTGCTGCTGCAATTTGACAGCATAGTCCTTGGGCAGAGTTGTAATCAGACATACCAGGTATAGAAACCTGGGCTTTGAAAAGGGCTTTCTTTCACTAGTAACACGGTTCTCTAACCACCCAGCAGTTCCTGGAAGTGAATAATAATCTGATTGAAAATGGGGACCCTTCAGGTTGTGTTGTGCATGCGTGTAGCTGAATGTTAAGCTGGATTCAGCTCAGTATGTGTGCACGCTAAACTATCCTAGATAAATAAAGCTTAAAAAAAATAACCCTTCTGAGACAAATATATTCTCACAGCCTGGAAACAAACAGTCGCTTTAGTGAAATCTCACTTCAGCTGTGGAATGTACAAATGACAGTTTTGGGGCAACATAGTCACACCTCCACTCTTTATAATACTATTTTTGCACTTGCAGCTTGGGGCTCAAGCCCAAAGTTGGCTGTTTAAAATCAACACACGTCCCATATGTCGATATTCTCTTTGAAAAAATAAATAAATAAATCTGTCAAGGAAAAAGCCACCCAACAGTCCTTTTATTTAAACGGTAGCTGGGAAAAAAGTCACAAAGAAGTTTCAAACCACACGAGATGTCCTAAAGAATTATAAGTACAACAACAGAGTAACTTCACATTGTTTTCTGGAATAAATATAACACCTATTTTGATTTACTGAAATAATCTATAGAGTGAAAGTAAATCTCTTCCCACCCCCTTAGTTACACTTAAGAATAAACCCCTCTAACATGAGTTATGTTGCTAAGTAGATTATTTTTTTCCTGACACAAAAGACAAAAAGCGTATTTATTATTTATTTAATAATAAAATGGTTGAGGTACCTTGGTAGAAAGCGCATCATGACATCTCCATCTCCAGTGGCAGCAGCACCACCAGCTAAGCTGTCTACGTAGGCACCTGCACCCACTATAGGAGAGTCCCCGACACGACTGCAGGACAGGAAACATGAGCATGTAAACACAGTAGAGTGCCTCATAAAAAGTACACAAAAAAATATGCATCTGGAGCTAACCCTGAGCTACAACCCTGTATGTAATCTTATATATGGATAAAAAAAAAACATTATAATGTACATACCCTGGAACCTTGTGAGTTAATCCATTGGTTGATGTACCAGCAGCCGCATGGCCATCACGATCAAGAGCGATCATCCCTGGTGCAAAAAAATAATTGATTCTGAAACACCAGCCACCTCTTCATAGGTTTAAAAAAAAAAAAAAGGGGGGGGGGGGGGGGGGGGCTAGACAAAGTAATTACAAGCTCCCGTGTGAGCTAGTGTCGACACTGATTAAATTTTTCGAACACACCATGAAATATCCCACTAGTTCCAAGCACACTGATCAGTAATATATAACTCTAGCTCCAACCCATTAAACTGGGAATTCATGTAGAAGCAATAAGGAATATTTATTTTTGAGTAGTATTTTTGGACAGAAATACAAATTCAAACTCTAGAAACTCTACAGAAAGCCTTCTTTATGTGGCCCATTATACAACTAAACATATTTTCATACCTGTCTGGTTTCAATGAGGTAGTTAAATACTAAATTATAACATGCCTAAGGAAAGCCGACTCTGTGTCAGCTGGTAAAAACCTACCTATGGTGTCATGGGCATGGATATTAGCATGCCGTGCCCTCTTGCTCTGTTTCCACGTTGCCTTCGGCCTGTATGGTCCACAGGATTTGGAAGGCTCTGGACTGACATTCTTTCAACAGAAGACAAAACTGCATCACTGTTTGCATAATGCTATTATCCCGAGACTCAATTACTGTAATGGCACACAACCATGATTTAATTACATAAAACCATCAGCGCTATTGTCACCAAGTGGTTTGGTATTTAATAACATACAGTAGGGAGTCTTCCCTGTCTTTCAGTAGTCAAACATGTCATGGTGAGACACAGACAACCTTTTGGACCACCTCAATCTTCTGGATAGTGTGTCAGCACAGAGAACAAGATGTGGATATCTGTCAGAGCATGGGGGTAGTTTAAGAAAGGGCTCCCTGCCTCTAACTCAAGGAGTCTTGTCTGCTGATATGAGTGAGTCAACTGACTGTATAGAGTGGTGTGAAAAGTTCAGTGTGCTCCTTTGAAGTTACAGGTAAGTGGAATCCCTTTGAGTTGGGTGAACAGCTGTAAAACCTGTGACTTTTGAAAACCCCTAACAACATTTGTGCTTTGGGTGCAGGTTAAATTTAACACGTGGACTAAAAAGGTCTTTTAATACAGAATGTTTAACAGAAGCAACTTTACTTCTTTACACTTTGTTCATCATGCCAAAGCTCGAATGTGTTCTCAAATTGCCTGTGCATTAGTAACAAAGCAAAGTGCTATATTCTATTCCAATAAGGTGAATTTAAAACCCTTTAAAACATCCATGGACCCTTTAGGGTAAGAGCAAGTGATCAGTGTTATCTATTCCTCCACTACTGTGAAGATGAACTTTGAACAGGCACTTCTTGTACTGGGCTGTATAGCTAGTTTAAATTTAATCAGTTGAGCACTGGATACTCTGTAGACAGATAACAGCTGATTTAGTTTGGAAATTTGGGGAAGTTATTGGCGAAATTAACAGGAGCATTCTATAGAAAAGCAACAACCCACTGCTGTAGGGCATCACCTCTACCACAAAAGCTGGCTCTTTTATGAACTACTTTAGTATGCTTGTCAATTGTCCTGTTTAATATCAATCTTTTAGAAGCAGCACGCCTGTAGCCAACACAAGTGAGAAAAACACACAGCCTAAAACACACACACACACACACACACGCACCTTTCGATAATTAGGTTGGCAGCTGCCCTTCAGCCACTCTGAGAAAATATTCACAGATTTGTTGGTAGTCAAGTCTTCTGCAATGAAGCCCATGTTTTCAGCAAACACTGAAGCTATAAAAAGAGAAGTAATACTTTCAGGTCAAGTTAGACATTCTGGACCACTCTGACCTTGGGTTATAACAAAAAACAAAGGGTCACAAACAAAGGAGGGACTTGAGGCAATTCCATCTCATTTAAACTTGTCGCCTTGGTTTTTGAAGGTGGACAAGAGGCCAATGTTCTGAATGCAAGTGACCTTACTACTTCCTGAAGAATAAAGGTTCAATAAGGATTCGCTGGATTGTTAGGATTTCTCGACATATGAGCTATGTTATTTGATTTAAAAATACTTTACATTGGGGAAGAAAAAAGATTCAACACTGGCCTCCAGATTCCTTTAAATGACTTGCATACCAGTGTGCAGTTCTCACAATGTGCTAATTTAGTGGAAAAGGAAAAATAAAAACTCTTGTGGTTTGGAATTCTCTTTATGCTCAAGACTTTTTACTGCAGGTCACGAGGTCTACAGATTAAAGATTAAACCGTGTCTGAAATTCTTTGGCTCTAATAAAACTGTATGATATTGAACAAATAACAAGAATGTGAAAACAATTCCTGCCGACGTAAACCATAATAATACCTGATTCTCCCACTAGCAATGTGTGTTCAGTGTGCTCCATCACAGCTCTTGCAACTCCAATGGCATTCTTGATTCTTCTCAGGTCTGCAACTGCTCCCACCTCCATTGTATCACTGCTCACAGAGAATCCGCAGAAAATAAACATCATTTCTGGTTTACTGGGCACAAACAGTATCTGCAAGTCATATATATCAGTCATAAACTAGTGTTAGGAATGAGTGCACGCTCCAACAATAGGTGCATGCATCACACACTGCCCTCACACTGCTAACCCCCTGTACCCCTCATAAATAGTTGCCCAGAGATGAACACAATGTTTTTCAGCAGTAAGGGAGTGTATGCACTGACACACCTGGCTTACTTAGCGGTGACTGTAACACACCATTCTTCAGCTAAATCCAAATAGAGAAATGCCTGGAATTTTCTCTGAGAGTGTGAGTGAATGGAAGCTAATTTTTAAGGGCTGCCCTTTGCGGTGGTAGTGTAATAGGCTACATTATACTGAAATGTGTTTCTAATATTTATCAAAAGAAACTAAAGCCTCTAGAATTTCCACAGAGCTAACTCCTCCCTGACACAGTATCAGAAATTCAACAATTTTGCAGAGCTGATATTTATTGCCAGACTGGTCTGCTGGATTACATTAAATTTATGCAGCTATATTGGATTGTGTGGAGGAGACTATCCTATCCTCGCAATGTATTCATGACTTTGTAGCCAAAAAATGTCAATTTCCCTGCAAAATAAAAGAAGCACTGTTCCACAGAGAAATAACAAACAGCTTGCCGCTTGGTTTTGTTGCAAGATTACATTTACTTCCCATAAAAACTTCTGAGTGGGTAAATGTAATATTTTAGGACATAATAATTGTTAAATGTTCAGATCCTACTGAGACTGTTTTATTGAAGAACAAGTTACAGGAAAGAACCAGTTAAGGCTCGTAAAAGCCTTAACTAAACTGTAGGAGCTTAATTAGCATGGTCAAGATCTAAGAAACTCTCTTTTAAATATATGTAATTTCCAGTTTTAAAAAATGCAATCAATCCTATACTCATTTAGGCTCAGGCATTCATTACATACTATTAAATCATAAGATTTGGGGGGAAAGCTAGACAAATAGGAGCTAGAGAAAAACGTAACAGTTTTTAACTGCATTATCAATCTTTATTGCTTAACTGTGCTGTTATAGAAGTGGCTTTTTTTTTTCTTTTTTTACCCCATGTTAGATTTTTACTAATAATAAAAGCACAGGACATGTCCACGGTTTACCCATTCATGATCAATGCATCCAGCGTGGTCTCCCCAGACTCATCTGGGCTCCCGCCATAGCCTACACTGCCATCACACTGCTCCATTTCACAGCGGGCACAGCCTCTCTCCACTGCATCCAACACTGAGCCACCAGACTGCAGGGCACTCCATGCTGCAGACACAATGAATCAATCAGCATGCAATATGCTGTACAATGAAACAAATGCTGTCCCCATGACAGGAAGCCTCTGCCAGTCACATTTTGCAAGGGTAGGATGGAATCCCTCTGTCTAGCAAATCTGTTTGACAGAATTTTGACAAAGACACTGCTGACAAAGCCTTGAGAGATATCTTGTACATTTGGTAGTCAACCAGTGTAGCATTTGGCTGCAAAATTTTACAGAAACACTTGTCAAACAAGTGTTTTGTTTGGTTATCTTTTGTTGTAGGGTATAGAACTGAATTGATGGCATCTGCTTGTCAAATTTAAAAATCTATGAGCTAAAGTTTGTCTTAGATGACCAGTACAAAACAGAGGTATTAAACAGAAAACACACTAGCATTTGGTCACTGATCCCCCAAGTGCCCATGGGGGATCAAAATACCAACTGGTAGCCTGCCACCAGCTTGCTTCTAAATTCATTGTGTTCAGCACCACACATATTCTCCCTCTTATCATTTATGACTTATCTCTCTTGAAATTCTATTCTCAAGTTAGTGCTCTTGTCTTGAGATATAATTCTTTTTTTCTTCATATCAAACTCTGCATTACATCCTTTTCTTTTAGAAAATGCTGCTGAATGGAAGAGATTAGCCTGCTATTGTCATCTGCTTCTGTAAGCCCCCAAAGGAAAGGAGGCCTGCATGGGCGGATCAATAGCCGTGGCTCACAGACTACACCTTTAAATATCTCGCCGCAAAACAGATAGCTGGGTACATTTTTCATTTTCATATCCTCCTTGGGGAAAAGAGGTGATATGCATCTGATAAATGAAAGGGCATCCATCTATCAAATAGTGAGATTTTTAGTTAACTTTAATCATCTACAGGTCTGAGCTGTTGCTCAAAATATGTTGAATACCATTTCTATCATTTTTCATTTTGAGCTGTGCACCTGGTGAAAATCCACTTGACGGATAAGTCCCAAGCAATGCTGAAATATTTTCAGTTTCAATTTGAACATGTCCAATGTATCATCCAGAAGGAAATCAAATTGAGTATGGGCAGACGTGGCAATGGCAGCTAAGAAGCCTAGCAGGTTCTGTCCATTTCGCAGTCCCATCTAAGCCGCTAATGGCCTTACATACTGTATGGATAAGCTCCATGTGAGCCACATGAATACAGCAAACAAACAAAAAAAAACAGTTCTCCTCTTGGAGAATTTTGTATGCATTTTCTTGCATTATAATGCAACAAAATCATAATGAACACAATGATTCTTGCAAGTGATGACTAATATGTACCCATAGAAAAGCCTACAGTCCTACAGAGCAACAGCAACCAGCAAACCTTTGCATTTGAGAACCAATGGCTGTGATTGTCACCAAGTACCACGATGCCTGCTAATTAATACAACATGACTCTACTGACTTTAACAATAAATTCTGCAGCTAAATAGAATTATAGACAGTTATTTTTATTTATAATTTATGTGTCATTTCTGAAAACCAAACTAATACTCTGAGAAAACTGTCATATTAGACTCAACAGGAGTGCAGCTGCTAAATCCAATTTGTCCTTCTATTCTGAAGATCATGAATTACCTTATGTTTTGTTTGTTTATTTTTATTTTTTTGTCTGCAAACCTACATAGCTGTAACTTTAGTGAAATATTGCACTAAAACCCACAAACTCTCTCTCCCTCTTTCTGTCTGTTTGCTCACAAACTTCTCCTTTAAGTGATCAGGAGTTGAGCAACCAAAACTGGTGCACAAGTACATCTTGTATCCCTGAAGGTTCCAATCGATAATAGATATTATGCATCATGTCGCTTTGCAACCGTACTAATAGGCTATTTTATATTATTTAAATTTCAGGACAAGATCTGATTTACTAAATATTGAATATTTCCAAAGAGTGATGTTTACACTATCAATATAGCATTACATCATTTGACACATTAACTTATGAAGTTAAGTTTACTGTATTAAGGAACTTGCAAGTATGCCATTATGAACTGAATGGGGTTGGCAGCTGGCTAATGAGTGTAGTAGTAGGCTTATTTTTATCTAATTTTTTTTTTTTTTAAATAATTAGACAGTTGACGTGGCCCCTTAATCATACATATGAACACATTTCGCCGTAGATGAATATTTAATAATAGCTCATATTTATCATCTGTTATTCATATAAACACCATCTACCCACCTTACCTTTTCTTACTTTTCTCAACATGATTAAGTATATCAGTTTGCCAACAGTATAACAGACCAAACAATACAACAGCATGGATATACACTAGTATGTAAATTATACGTTAGGACACTTACAAGTTGGATCTCAATTTGAAAGCGGAAGTATAATACAGAGCGCAACAGTGGTATAAATTCAGTGGGCTGCAAAACCCCTCGTGACAAATCGCCCACTGATTGTTAAAGCTCAGCCAGAAAACAATCGATCAGTATATATAGATTTATTTTTTTTATTTTGGTGTGTGTGGATTCTGTTTAACTGCAATTTTAGACCACAGTGTCACGTGACTGGGCTCCAGCCTGAATGAATCTTTCTTTTTTTTGTCTAACACAATTCATAGTCGTGTAAAAGATTGGCCTACCTGCAGCCGCTGCATTCTTGAATGGCCAAGTATTGATCACAAGAGGTAGCGATGCATGTCCAAGCGTTAAAAGCGACGTTAAAGTGCAAATCAGTAGAAATGTAAACATTTTGTCCTGTCGATGCATGGATATTACTACAACACTTTTATCACTTCATTGCTATATTCGCGCGGTTACCATTTACAGCCCCATAAGACGTTAGAAAAACAAACACACAAGAGCTGCTTGAAAAACACAACTCGTGTGTTTAATTAATCTCGCATTTAAACTTCCTTGTTGGGTCACATGCTGAGTGGGTGGGTTTTTTCCATTAAAGGAACAGTCATGAAAAGCTCACGTGAACTGTGTTATCTTATGAATAATTTTATTTTTTGTCTTTTTTTATTTAAATACTTCGAAGGGGGACAAATATTAACTATAGAAGTAATATTGGCTTCAAACATGAAAGAGAACTTGTAAACCTCTTTTGCGACAGCTTTCACTTGTTAGAAAAACCAGCATATAGGAAATAGTTTGGAAAGTACTGTTGTAAATTTACAGTTTTCTAATATTTAACAAGCTAATGTGCTGCTTACTAGCACAATATTGATTCAGACTGATTAACTTTGTATGCGAGGAAAGCTAACGCCTGCTATCGTGCTCATTTGCTAGACTAATAACATCCAGTTGTATTCTTGCAGCCACCTGACCTTTTTATTGGCTCTACTCATTACTTGCACCAGTGCGTTCAGACTTGACCGCTTGAAGAGTGTGTCTAAGTATTTGCTGCTTGTGCTTTCAGCCATTGTTGTTGTTTGTGTTAGAAGGTTTAATCTCAGGACAGTCTGTTTGTGCTTGGCAAATTTCAGCAAGTTGACAAAGCTGCCCCATAGAGCTCCCCTTGTTGCTGGCTATTTTCTCAGGCTATTTTCAGCTTTGCCTGCTGTGTTGCTGCAGTTATCTTGACACATATTCAGTTTGTTAGACGTAGGGTATACAATATACATTTGTTGCAGGACTTCTATGGTTGTCTCTCAGTTTGCTCATTGTTGGTGTTAGATAGCCTTCTGTTATCTTTATCAAGCTGCTGCATCTGCCCATGTACAGTTTTTTCCACACATGCAGAAAAGGTGTCTCTTGGGGTTCAATTTGATGCTTATTGCCATCATACTATTGATCTCTGTATTATACCCTAAAAAACTAACAAGATTGTGTGGCTGAAGATATGCACTCTGGTGACACTTTCATTGCAGGCTCTGCTCTCATTACACCTCTCCTGTCAGGAGAGGAAATAACTGAAGTTATACAAAATAAGAAGCTGTACACACTAAGTATTACAAGATAAAATGCCAACGACATCAAGTCAGCTCAACTACAAGACTAATAAAAATGTCCAGAAAGTGTCCAGACCTTTTTTTTTTTTTTTTTACAGTCCTGCTATTGTTGTAGACCTGTAATTACAAATAGATAAAAACGAGAGAAGTGAGAACCTCCAGGAACATCAGCCATATCAACAGCACACTATCAAGAACTTTTTTTCATGGGGCTGAAGCTTATCTCAGCTGTCATCTGTCCTAGGGTGAGAGGCGGGGTACATCCTGAAAGGGTTGCAAATTGCAGAGCTGACACAGAGAGACAGACAAGCATTCATGCTCACATTCTGACCTACTGCCAATTTTGAATCACTAATTAACCTAAAATGCTTGTCTTTGCACTGTTGGAGGAAGTGGGAGTACCTGGAGAGAACACACATAAACTGGGGAGAAAGCTGAGAGCTGGCTGGTGAATTCGAATCTAGGACGTTCTTGCTTTGAGGCATATCATTATGGTGTTACAAAGTTAATCATATATGTACTTGACTCACCCTGTGGGCAGTCTTTGTTTGTCCTTCAAGCTCAGGAACTTGAGGGTCCTATGCAGCAACGTATCTGTTTCTAGAACTGCCCTCATCTGGACAGAGATCAAAGATGTCATTTCTGAAATCTGCTGGAGCCATTGGTCCAGTTTGGGGGTCACATACCCAAGTGTTACAGTTACTACAGGGACCACTGTTGCCTTTACCTTCCACATCTTCTGTTGCTCTTCTCTCAGTCCTTGGTATTTCTCAAGCTTTCATCCTGATGTTGTTGTTATCACTTGATGTACCTACATCTACCACTATGACCTTTTTTCTCTGCTTGTCCACCATTAACGGGGCGATCGTGGCTCAAGAATTGGCAGTCCATCTTGTAATCGGAAGGTTGCCGGTTCGAGCCCCGGCTCGGACAGTCTCGGTCGTTGTGTCCTTGGGCAAGACACTTCACCTGCTGCCTACTGGTGTTGGCCAGAGGGGCCAATGGGGTGATATGGCAGTCTGCCCAAGGGCAGCTGTGGCTACAACTGTAGCTTGCCTCCACCAGTGTGTGAATGTGAGAGTGAATAAATAGTGGAATTGTAAAGTGCTTTGAGAGTCTCAAAAAGCGCTATATAAATGCAATCCATTAGTATTATCATTATTATTAGTAGTAGTATATAGTTGGTTAGCGATCACAAATTTATCCACCTTTATCTGGAAGTGCCGCAGGATTTTAGCTTCATCATTCATGATTGTATCCCATTTTGACCTTGGGTCTCCAGGCCATACTTGGCAGAGATGCTCCTGTTTACTATGCCAGACATTATGGCATCCCATGTATGGCTTGCCTGGTACCATCAGGTACCTCAGGCACATCTCTAAACAGCCTGCATATGGGGTCTTGAATGGTGTGATGGACCTCAACCTATGTTGATCTTGTACTTGTTCCTGTGCTGCCTTGATTAGTGCCTCTGTGCTTTATTTCAGCCTAGTTATATATTCTCTAGTGCAGACACATAAAAAAGAGGTGATTTCCTTTATTAGTTATAAGAACTTTGAAAAGTTCCTGCTGTCTGAATATAAAGTGACTACACGGGAACTACTCTATGGGTATATTGGATTCGGGAACTCGGAGCTTGCCAAACAACATTTTAAGGAGCATGTACAAAAATGAGGATGACAAAAGATAATATGGTTAAAAAGTCCAGCAACATCCTCCAGCAATAGGCACTGCTCATCAGCTGAATAATAATACTATCGTGAAACATGGTGGTGACAGCCTAATTCAATGGAGCTGATTCAGTGGAGACAGGGAGACTCATCAGAACAGATGGAGGGATTCAGAAAAAGACCTTTAGTGGCCGAGTACTCCCAGACTCATATCATATAGAATATTCTGTCGGGAGTCCCAGGGATGCCAGTTCATGGATGTATCCTGTCCACTCTGACAGAGCTTGAAAGGATCAGCCTGAAAGAATAGATAAACTTCCCAAATCCAGGTGTGGAAAGACTTTCCAAAGGATACTCAAACCTTATCCTTCCAAAAGGGGTGCTGACAAAGTACTGAACTTTGAAACGAAAAAATAAATAGATTAAAAAAGAATAATAATTTTCAAAATAATTTAAAATACACACAAAAAACTGCAATGGGTTACTGCAATGGTTTATATCCATTTGTCACTTTAAAGTGAAGAGTCACTGAATTTTAAAGCAAAGGTTTTCTTTTTTTTTTTTCTTTTTTTTTTTTTTGTGTCCCGTTTGGATCTTTAGCCATCAGAATTGTTGTCTTAAGGCCAAGAAAGATGCCAAGCGGATTTATTTTACCAAGTGGATCATCATGGCCTTGCCATATTGGTCCATTTGATTGACCTTTATTATAATTATGAATTTATTTTATTTTCAGTTGCTACAAACGGGACAGACATGACTGGGGGATAGGACAGGGAGAAAGAATGAAAGAAAGAGAGGGAGAGAAAGAAAACCAAAGGGGAGAAGAGACGGTGAGAAGGGGGGAAGAAAGAAAAAAAAACAAACAAAAAAAACAAAACACCTGGATCACCTGTATGGAGAAAAAAAACAGAAGAGAAAGCAAACAACAAAGAGCAACATAATAAAAAAAACGGCACCATCACAATAAACTAGCTAGCAGTAAATATCAGTAGATACTAAGTAATAAACAATATTGTGCAGCACGCAAGATAGACAGCGTACAATGTGCTTTGAGGCAGCAGCCAAGAAAGCTGTAGTCCGCATCTGTGAATACCCGTGTGTACACCTGTGAGCATACCTGTGTGGATCAGCATGCTTGCATTCCAAAGGTTTCTCCATGTAACGATCTGCTAGGGAGTGTGGGGAGCCACAGCCCCGTCCTCCAGGGTATGAAGCAGGTATGGAGGAGATCAAAACTCCAGACATCCAGAGGCCCCCAGAACACAAGAGACCAAGGAAGACCAACAGAGGGGCAGCCGCGCCACTGTCCCAGTAAGAGCTGAGGAGAGTCCCAGATGAGGGCTCACTCAGCAGCCGCGGAGCAGAAGCCAGGGGGAGTTGCAGTGACGCGCCCGTGAGCTCCGCCGGCAGCCAGCTGTGCCTGAGTGACCGAGCCCCAGGCCGAGAGGCCGGGGGCACCCCACCTCCGAAGTGGCCCGAGCGAGCCCCAGGCTCCAGGCCCCGATAAGCGGCCGCCAAGGAGTGAGCCGGTGTGTACCCGGACGCCCACCCCCAGACACAAAGAACCACCAACGCACCGACACCTGAGGGAGTCCGCCACTGGCAGGGGAAGTGGTGGTGGGGGGAGATAGGCCTCCAAACCTTGGAGGGCCTGAGATGTCCCCAGAGAGGTGGCGTCTGATACCCAACCTGACATATAGACACAGACATACAGGCACACACAGATACAAACATCCATTCCCACCCTCATGCTCTCATATGCACTTAAAAAGCAAAGGTTTTCTGAGTGATCACTTTTATCATATGATAAAGCATTATCATTTTAATGTGACCCCTGTCTAAGTGTCCTAGGGAACTGGGGATACTGAATGATTCAATGACTATGCAAATCATATGAATTACATGTTGTGGACTTTATGGTGAGAGCTTTGGAGTTCTGGACATTTTTAGAATCAGTGCTAGCATTTATAACAGCTCTACTGGTAGCATCTAATCACCCAAAACTTAAAACAAACAACAGAATTAGAATGAAAACAACGGAATTTGAATGAAAACAACGGAATTAGAATGTATAGAACAGAGTTTGAATGAAGGAAACAGAATTCTAAAACAAACAATAGAATTTGAATAAAAAGAGTGGAATTAGAATGAAAACAACAGCAATTCAATGAAAACAACAGAATCTCAATGAAATTGATTGATTGATTGAATCTTTATTTTGAACATGTTGAAAAAGTATAAAAAAAAAATAGAATTAAAAGAGACAAATGAACAAAGCAAACAAAAGGAAAACGAGCAACCACAACTCCAAATAATGTCCATGTTCAAAAAGGAGCAGGAAGAAGCATAAGCTTATTTAATCCCACCCCTTTTCCACTATCTAGTATCAATAGACTACAGAAATACCTCCTTGCAATTACATTATATGTTATGTGTAATTTTTTTTTTTTTTTTTTTTTTTTTTTAAATATATACACATATATGTTTCTATCTATCCATACATACGTATATACACACATACGCACATATACACATTTTCAATAACCCCATTAACACCTCAAGGATACACAGCCTACAATTATATATATATATCCATACCAACAAACCCGTGCATGCGCACACACATGAAAATATTAGACAAGAACACCCTATCAAATCTCTACCTTTTCCCTGTACCCTGTAAAAACCATATCCTTAAACCGCTTTTTAAACTGCGCCATGCTTGGACATTGCTTCATATCTTTACTTAGTCTGTTCCACAGCTTCACTCCACACACAGAGATGCAAAAACTTTTTAATGTTGTACGGATACGAGGATGTTTTAAATTTAATTCCCCCCTCAAATTGTATCCCCGTTCCCTTTTAGAAAACATTTTTAGAATATTGTCAGGAAGCAGGTTATTTATTGCTTTATATATAATTTGTGCTGTGAGAAAATGAACCAGATCTGTGAATTTTAGAATTTTTGATTTTAAGAATAGTGGATTTGTATGATCTCTGTAACCAGTTTTATGGATTATCCTTATGGCCCTTTTTTGTAATATAAAGATTGATGATAGCGAACATTTGTAAGTATTGCCCCAAACCTCTGCACAGTAATTCAAATACGGTGCAATCAGGGAACAATAGAGAATGTGGAGTGATTTGTGGTCCAGAATGTGTTTTACTTTACTCAAGATTGAGACACTTCTTGAAATTTTGTTATGTATATGATTTATATGAGACTTCCAGTTTAATTTATCATCTATAATCACACCAAGAAACTTATGTTCAAGTACTCTTTCAATTTCCACACCATCTACATGAATCTGCACTTGTGCATTTCTAAGGGAATTCCCAAATAAGATAATTTTAGTTTTACTTAGATTTAGCGATAGTTTGTTCCTGTTAAACCATTTTTTAATTTTGCACATTTCTGAAGTAATTGTATCCAGCAGCTCCTTTAGATTCCCCCAGAACAAAAAATATTTGTGTCATCTGCAAATAATACTAATTTTAATATATCAGATGCCTTACAAATATCATTTATATAAATAATAAATAATTTTGGACCCAGTACAGAGCCTTGTGGAACACCACAAGCAATGTCCAAGCATGATGAGGAATGGACACCCAGCTTCACAAATTGTTTCCGGTCACTTAAATAATTTTTCACCCATTGCAGTACAACCCCTCTAATCCCATACCGTTCCAGTTTATTAATTAATATGTCATGATTGATTGTGTCGAATGCTTTCTTGAGATCCAGAAATACTCCAGCTGCATACTGTTTCTGATCTATAGCATTCGTAATCTCCTCAATTGATTCGATTAATGCCAGAGATGTTGATCTTTTTGATCTGAATCCATATTGACTGTCAGAGAGTAATTTATATTTATCTAAGAATTTGTCTAATCGTTTATTAAACAGGTTTTCTAGGATTTTGGAGAATTGTGGTAGTAAAGAAACAGGCCTGTAATTTGTGAAGTGGCGTCTATCCCCGGTTTTATACAGCGGCACAACTTTAGCTATTTTCATTTTGTTTGGCACTTTTCCCGTCTGAAATGATAAGTTGCAAATATATGTTAGAGGTCCTACAATTCCTTCAATGACCTTCTTGACGATTTTCATGTCAATATCATTACAATCAGTAGATGTTTTATATTTACACATGTGTACAATGTCAATTATTTCTTTTTCCTCCACTGATGTGAGGAACATTGAGTTAGGGTTCCTATCAATCAGGTTTTCACTACAGTCTACTGATGGCAGTGACTCAGGAATTTGTTCTGCCAGTTTTGGTCCAATATTTACAAAATAATGATTAAAGCTGTTGACCTTATCAGCAGTGTTTTCCATAATATTGCCATTATCGATAAAGTATTGTGGATAACTTTGTTGTCCAGAATTATTTTTAATGATACCGTTTAAAACATCCCATATTCCTTTCATATTATGTTTATTTTTGTTCAATATTTTACTATAATACTCCTTTCTACATACACGTATAATATTGGTCAACTTATTTTTGTATTTTTTATATTTATTTTCAGCATCTTTTGTTCTTTGTTTTAGGTATTCCCTATAGAGTGTATTTTTCTTTTTACATGCATTTTGTAAACCCTTAGTGAGCCATGGTCTATCTGAATATTTGTGCTTTCTGTTGTATTTTATTGTTGGACAGTTTTTATCGTACAACTCCATGAATATTCTTAAAAATATGCCATATGCAATATCAATATCAGCTTCTTTGTACACATTGTCCCAGTCCTGATTTAATAGATCGTTCTTAAATGCAGTCATCGTTTCTTCCGTCCTTACACGTCTGTATCTCAGTTGTTCTTCATGCTGATTTTTCTTATAATTAGTGTCATAAACTGCAAAAACTGGTAGGTGATCACTGATGTCATTAATTAATAATCCGCTCACAATGTTGTTTTCCATATTGTTAGTGAAAATATTGTCAAGTAAGGTGGCACAATGTGGTGTAATTCTGCTAGGCCTGGTTATTTTAGGATGTAAACTCAAACTGTACATAGTGTTTAGGAATTCGTCGCTCATTTTATGCTTTTTTGGATTCAACAGGTCAATATTAAAATCACCACAGATAAACATAACTTTTTGATTTGTTTTAGAGAATATTTCCTCTATGAAGTCATTAAATACTTGAATACTAGAGCCAGGTGTTCTATATATACAGCTAATTATTACATTTTTTTCTTTTTCCTTATAAATTTCAATTGTTATACATTCTAGTAAATTATCAATTACAGTTGTCATACTTTCTACCACCTTGTAGTTTGAACAGACCAGAATTTGAATGAAAACAATGGAAACAGAATGAAAAGAACAGAATTTGAATGAAAACAATGGAAGTTTAAAACAAACAACAGAATTTGAACGAAAACAACGGAATTAGAATGAAAACAACGGAATTTGAAAACAAACAACGGAATTTGAATGAAAACAACGGAATTAGAGTGTACAGAACAGAGTTTGAATGAAAGCAACAGAATTCTAAAACAAACAATAGATTTTTTTTC
This sequence comes from Diplotaxodon limnothrissa, assembly GCF_057381915.1. Taxonomy (NCBI): domain Eukaryota; kingdom Metazoa; phylum Chordata; class Actinopteri; order Cichliformes; family Cichlidae; genus Diplotaxodon; species Diplotaxodon limnothrissa. Next base: position 5,889,879 of record NC_140597.1, on the reverse strand, counting down.
AAAAAGAGTAGAATTAGAATGAAAACAACAGCATTTGAATGAAAACAACAGAATCTCAAAGAAATGAACGGAATTACAATGAAATGACTAGAATTTGAATGAAAACAACAGAATTGGAATGAACAGACCAGAATTTGAATGAAAACAATGGAAATAGAATGAAAAGAACAGAATTTGAATGAAAACAACATAATTTGAATGAAAACAACGAAATTAGAATGAAAACAACGGAATTTGAAAACAAACAACGGAATTTAAATGAAAACAACGGAATTAGAATGTACAGAACAGAGTTTGAATGAAAGCAACAGAATTCTAAAACAAACAATAGAATTTAAAAAAAGAGTAGAATTAGAATGAAAACAACAGCATTTGAATGAAAACAACAGAATCTCAATGAAATGAACGAAATTAGAATGAAATGACTAGAATTTGAATGAAAGCAACGGAATTAGAATGAACAGACCAGAATTTGAATGAAAACGATGGAAATAGAACGAAAAGAACAGAATTTGAATGAAAACAACAGAATTTGAATGAAAACAACAGAATTTGAACGAAAACAACAGAATTTGAATGAAAACAACGGAATTAGAATGAAAACAACGGAATTAGAATGTACAGAACAGAGTTTGAATGAAAGCAACAGAATTCTAAAACAAACAATAGATTTTTTTTAAAAAAGAGTAGAATTAGAATGAAAACAACAGCATTTGAATGAAAACAACAGAATCTCAAAGAAATGAACAGAATTAGAATGAAATGACTAGAATTTGAATGAAACCAACATAATTTGAATGAAAACAACGAAATTAGAATGAAAACAACGGAATTTGAAAAAAAACAACGGAATTTAAATGAAAACAACGGAATTAGAATGTACAGAACAGAGTTTGAATGAAAGCAACAGAATTCTAAAACAAACAATAGAATTTTAAAAAAAGAGTAGAATTAGAATGAAAACAATACCATTTGAATGAAAAACACAGAATCTCAATGAAATGAACGGAATTAGAATGAAATGACTAGAATTTGAATGAAAGCAACGGAATTACAATGAACAGACCAGAATTTGAATGAAAACGATGGAAATAGAATGAAAAGAACAGAATTTGAATGAAAAGAACAGAATTTGAATGAAAAAAACGGAATTAGAATGTACAGAACAGAGTTTGAATGAAAACAGCAGAATTCTAAAACAAACAATAGAATTTTTTTTAAAAAGAGTAGAATTAGAATGAAAACAACAGCATTTGAATGAAAACAACAGAATCTCAATGAAATGAACGGAATTAGAATGAAATGAATAGAATTTCAATGAAAACAATGGAATTGGAATGAACAGACCAGAATTTGAATCAAAACAATGGAATTAGAATGAAAAGAACAGAATTTGAATGAAAACAGAATTTGAATGAAAACAACAGAATTTGATCAAAAACAACGGAATTTGAATGAAAACAATGGAAGTTTAAAACAAACAACAGAATTAGAATGAAAAACACAGAATTAAAATGAAAATGACGGAATTTGAATGAAAACAACAGAATTTGAACAAAAACAACGGAATTAGAATGTATAGAACAGAGTTTGAATGAAAGCAACAGAATTCTAAAACAAACAATAGAATTTAAAAAAAAGAGTAGAATTAGAATGAAAACAACAGCATTTGAATGAAAACAACAGAATCTCAATGAAATGAACGAAATTAGAATGAAATGACTAGAATTTGAATGAAAGCAACGGAATTAGAATGAACAGACCAGAATTTGAATGAAAATGATGGAAATAGAACGAAAAGAACAGAATTTGAATGAAAACAACAGAATTTGAACGAAAACAACAGAATTTGAATGAAAACAACGGAATTAGAATGAAAACAACGGAATTAGAATGTACAGAACAGAGTTTGAATGAAAGCAACAGAATTCTAAAACAAACAATAGATTTTTTTTTAAAAAGAGTAGAATTAGAATGAAAACAACAGCATTTGAATGAAAACAACAGAATCTCAAAGAAATGAACAGAATTAGAATGAAATGACTAGAATTTGAATGAAACCAACATAATTTGAATGAAAACAACGAAATTAGAATGAAAACAACGGAATTTGAAAACAAACAACGGAATTTAAATGAAAACAACGGAATTAGAATGTACAGAACAGAGTTTGAATGAAAGCAACAGAATTCTAAAACAAACAATAGAATTTTAAAAAAAGAGTAGAATTAGAATGAAAACAATACCATTTGAATGAAAAACACAGAATCTCAATGAAATGAACGGAATTAGAATGAAATGACTAGAATTTGAATGAAAGCAACGGAATTACAATGAACAGACCAGAATTTGAATGAAAACGATGGAAATAGAATGAAAAGAACAGAATTTGAATGAAAAGAACAGAATTTGAATGAAAAAAACGGAATTAGAATGTACAGAACAGAGTTTGAATGAAAGCAACAGAATTCTAAAACAAACAATAGAATTTTTTTTAAAAAGAGTAGAATTAGAATGAAAACAACAGCATTTGAATGAAAACAACAGAATCTCAATGAAATGAACGGAATTAGAATGAAATGAATAGAATTTCAATGAAAACAATGGAATTGGAATGAACAGACCAGAATTTGAATCAAAACAATGGAATTAGAATGAAAAGAACAGAATTTGAATGAAAACAGAATTTGAATGAAAACAACAGAATTTGATCAAAAACAACGGAATTTGAATGAAAACAATGGAAGTTTAAAACAAACAACAGAATTAGAATGAAAAACACAGAATTAAAATGAAAATGACGGAATTTGAATGAAAACAACAGAATTTGAACAAAAACAACGGAATTAGAATGTATAGAACAGAGTTTGAATGAAAGCAACAGAATTCTAAAACAAACAATAGAATTTGAAGAAAAAGAGTAGAATTAGAATGAAAACAACAGCATTTGAATGAAAACAACGGAATTTCAATGAAAAGAGCGGAATTAGAATGAAATGAATAGAATTTGAATGAAAACAACGGAATTACAATGAAGAGAACAAAATTTGAATCAAAACAATGAAATTTGAATGAAAACAACAGAATTTGAATGAAAACAGTGGAAGTTTAACTAAGGCACCTAGCATAACCTAGTTTCTTTCAATTTGCCAACCTTGTTTGTATTTTCACTTTGATGTATGTATGTTTGATTTAAGTATGGACTGATGGGAAAAATAGGCATTCTATGAATGTAAAATTAAATCAAGGCCAAAACAGTGGGCATAAAACATCAACGTGTGAATACTTCAGAATCCACTGTAGCTGTTTTGCGGTTCAGTGGCTGGATGCTTCAAAGCATGCACTCGGTCTTTCAGACATGAAATACACTCTAAGCCTGCACTTTTTTTAAACTTTTTTTTCCCAAAACAAAATAATAATAATAATGAATTGGATTTATATAGCGCTTTTCAAAGCACCCAAAGCGCTTTACAATACCACTATTCATTCACACACTGGTGGAGGCAAGCTACAGTTGTAGCCACAGCTGCCCTGGGGCAGACTGACAGAAGCGAGGCTGCCATATCGCGCCATCGGCCCCTCTGACCAACACCAGTAGGAGGTAGGGTAAAGTGTCTTGCCCAAGGACACAATGACCAGGACATTCACCCAATCCCTAAAAAAATGAACAAATATGTAATTGTTGAGAAAAACATTTACTGTTCTTCCACAATCAATGTCATGCCTCGCTGTTAGTGTTTTTGATTTTGCCTAAGACAGACATAAATCATCTTGCTAGAACATAAACATATTGTTCTGAAAGTACTGAAACACACATTTTTTGTATTACAGAAAAAAAAATCTCATGTAAGATTGTAAAATCCTTGTAATCCCTGGACGATACTGTTCATAAAAATCAATGAAAAGATTGTTTCACACAGCTCACTCATGCCTGCTGCTCAATGGAGACATTATTGGCCTATTGCAGAAAAACCAAATGATGAATGTAAACCTTTGGATTTTCATTACAAGTCACTCATCAAACTAAAATTCCCTTGGAGAATACGCTTGGCATTAAGTCATCAGATGAGTATTATCTTCAGTCATTTTAGCATATAAATCTATCTTAGTGTTCCATTAGTTTTTTCCTCTTCTTCATCAATTTACCTCCTGGTAAGAAGCATTTGATTGTGACAGAGTGAAGGAAACTGTCTGTGGTGAGAAGTTTTGGCATACTCTTCAAGTCATACCATATGGTACTACTTTGACACTACGTGCCTCATGCTGGGATTTTCTTTGAAGTTCCTTGAATAACATATCCCTGCAGAGGAGGCAAAGTGTCCCTCAAAACAGCAAACTTGATAGAATTGGATCCTCTCATTTTGAATCAAACAAGAACAAAGCATGGGCCAGGCGAAGAAACTAACAATGTAGTCTAACCTTGAGACGTGGACGCCAACAGCATGCCCTCTTTTACATTATTCATATGAAAAATACAATTTCCACTTATATTTTATTCATTGGTTTTCCTTAAACAATCAGAAGTCCTAGTGTGATTTGACAGGAATCTTATGGAGAGAAAATGGATAAGAGAGAAAGAGTATTATTACTTCCACCTGTGTTATTGATCCAAATTAAACAACAGTACCTATAAGAATCTCTTTTGACTAATAACTTCATCAATCACCTATGTCTTTTCAACTTGTTTCTCAATGTTCTTTATAACAGTCTCAGAGGGCATAAACTATGTCAGAATAGGTAAGTGCAATCTTAAAAGCTGCATATATGTATAACCAAGACACTGCAGTGTTGTAACGCATGACGAACCACATCTGCTATAACCGACAGTTGCTGACAGTCTTTAGTAGTGATATGCAGAAGGTGTTTTAGAATAGAGCGCAGGTGATACTGATTTGAAGGCAATATCAAATACAGTACACTTTGCTATAAATTTTACTTTCATGAAACACCTTTCAGTTTTTGACAGGGATAAAATGGTGATGATTCCACTTCATTATCTAAGAATTTAGTGCATGGTTGCTGTTTATATATTGAATTGAAAAGTGTTCCTAATATTTTACAAAACTCCACTTTCTCTTTCATAAACAGTTTTCTGGTCGGCAAGACATGTAAAAGAAATAGTTAATTATTGAACATAAACATTAAAAAAACATAAATTTTGAATCTCTGTGCTGCAGCGTCTCGTGAAATAGCAAAAAACAGAGATTCCTTTAGGCTGTATTTTAATAATGGATTGGAATTATATAGCGCTTTTCAAGGCACCCAAAGTGCTTTACAATGCCATTATTCATTCACTCTCACATTCACACACTGGTGGAGGCAGCTACGGTTGTAGCCACAGCTGCCCTGGGGCAGACTGACAGAAGCGAGGCTGCCATATTCCACCATCGGCAGCTCTGGCCAACACCAGTAGGCGGCAGGGTAAGGTGTCTTGCCCAAGGACACAACGACCAGGACAGAGAGCCCGGGGATCGAACCGGTGACCTTCCGGTTACAGATACGCTTCCCAACCCCCCTGAGCCACGGTCGCTCAAGGGGTTGCAACCGTCATCTCTAAGACCAGAGATGAAGCAGACTGGTTAGATTATCAAAAAATTGGTATCTGTAAATCAAAGATAGCAAAGTGCTATCTGTAATAAAGTGGTGCCCTTTAAATGTGCATATCCTAATTGGATATGTTGATTCTGAAGAATGCCCAGTAACCATGTTCACTTGAGGGATTATCATCCTGGTTAAATTATTCTTGTCAGATTTTCTAGAAAAACAAGAATAAACAATTTTTTTTCATCCTGTAACTCATACAATGCCAAACAAAAGAAGCCGACTGAAATAAAGGTTGTTTGTTTTTCTTCGTCGTGAATGACAGCTTAGGTTACAAGTTCTTTTTTAGGGTGTCCTGAACAAACGCTTTGAAGATTTGTCCAAAACCCTGCCTTTGTAACACAGTTGCCAATGGAAAAGTTCTGATCGTAGAATTGCCAGTTTTGTTAAAAGATAAGTTGTCTTTCAAAGGGCTAAAATGGGGTAAAATGCCAGTAAGGTAAGCTGCGATACCAGCTGCCAAACACAAAAACAAATATATATATATATATATTCCACGGCTGGCACAGGACGCAGGATGGGCTATTCCTTTGAACAGATCTGTCTTCAGAGAAAACACAACCTAAGTCTCTCATCCAACATCAGTTAAAATACTTCTGCCATAAAAGTTTTTTTTTCATTAAGTTACAAAAAAAGTTAGGAGGTTTATCCAGCTTTTGCACCTTAAAGCATAGCCAAGAAATTCCAATTACCCAGCTAAGCTAGCTGCAAATTTATTTGACACATACCCTCTTTGTTAAGTTTGGTGACCACCTGCTATGCTTTGAACAACTGTTGGGATTACTGCTACTTATAACCTCTGAATGAAATGTGGACAAAAAATAAATAAATAATGATAACAATAATAATAAAGCGTATAAATTCATAATTAAAATGTTTAATTAAATCATTAATATACAGTATTTTAGTTGCATATGGCATATACTACATACATTTTATATACTATTGTAAACACGCATAATTTTTACATTTTCTTTTTAATTTTTTGTCATAAAAAATAACATTTATTAAAAATAAAGCTGAACCTACATGACTACATAAATGCAAATTTCAAACAAAGAAAGAAATTTAGCCAAAACAGCTACTGAAAATCAACGATTTTTAATTCTCAGAGTACAAAAGTCAATGTCCGAAACCATATTTTACCATATCTCTGAACTGAAATGTGCAACGAAAGAGCCCCCCACCCCCCAGCTCTTACTTTGTCATTCCTCCCATGTTTTCATGCAGCTTTAAAAAATAAATAATACAAACATTTACATTGCGCTTTACTGTACGTCAATTCCCTCATGTCAATGCACTATAGAGGTTTAAATATTATGCACATATGTTAAGAAAAGCCAATGTCATTCAATAACAAGCCCTCATTTGCATAATTTTTTTATTTTATTTTATTTTTTTACTTTGAGTCATGTCAGCTCTTCAGATCATGTTAGCAAATCTGCATAGTCAGTCATCCATCTACAGAAGCTTCAGGAGCTTAGATACAGCTGTATTATTTGTGATTGAATGTTTGAATCTTGTGCAAACTAGGATCTGAGGCCATTCAATGTTTGCTTTTTCATTCAGCTGAAGCTTGCTGAACAGACTGTCAGACATGCCAGATTAAAGATACCGTAAATCCATGCATGCACTTCTAACTAACAGATGGAAGCAGGAAGACAGTGCCCAGTTAGGTGTCATGTATACTGTCCTGCTTCTCCAGTGGGAATATAAGGAAGCTTCATTGTGAAGAATCCAATGTGGACCGCTTATATTATTCCAGTTTTTCCTCAGCTCAAGACATCGCTTCTCTTCCCTGCATTTTAGACATAATTTTGTTAACATTTAGTCCTCAAAAAATAGTCCAGCCTTACTTTTTCTCCTAAATCTATTCATGGACAAATGACTAATTGATGTTTTATTTTCTATCGATGTCTCAAGGCAATATATAAAAAAAAAAAGTATTTTCCAGAAGTTCCACCTGGTCAGTATGTATAAGCATCTTGCAGTGCAGTCTAGTATATGTAATAAAGCATAACATACTCCCTTTGGTGTGCTGCAGTTTTATGATAAATGATACAATAAGTTGCAGTTTGTTTGCTGAATTTATGAGAGATAGCAACAGGAAGTTAAGCATTACTCTCATTTATTTCTCATTTTGCTTAAAGGACATTCATCTCTCAGGAGTCCATTTGAGTAAAGTTGAACAAGGATGCCCCCCAAGTACATCAATGTAAAAAATTGAACTCTGGGATAAAGTTAGAAAAAATACATTAAAAGTATCTTGCAATGTTACATCTGGGACAAGGCTCCTTAATTTTGTTACGTAGATTTCTGTGCTGCTATTTCCATTTATTGAAATCACTCTTCACTTCTTCTTTTGTAGTCAACAGTGATATATTCTTAAACACCTGAGTAATGGTTTTAGATTCATTGCACATACTGCACATTTGTTAAAGTCACTCTGCTGGGAAAGGAAATTGCTGTTTAGACAAAGGAAAGTGGCAGAGCAGTGCTCATCAGTAGCTTTAGTGATCCAGCTAAGTCAATCACAATGTAATTGTGCCTGTGATCCAGTGGATGGGGCTGAAGCATTAACCACACAGTGCAATTCTGCTATTCTGTTTATGACACAGTATGTGTAATAATAAAGCTTCAGTGTTGCACTCGCATGATGAGGCCGAAAACCACTTTAAATCTGATTCACAAGTGGCTAAGGTCTAGTTGACAGCCCACTGATGTGTCTGAATTGTTTGAATGAAACTAAAACATCTGTAAATACATATTACAAAAAGAAAATGAGGTGGATGTGGGACTGTTCCCCTGAAAATAGTGTTGCCACATAGAAAATCCTGAGGTTTTTCCAGTACATTGGATCCAAATGCTGCATAAACCTGATCCCTAAACAGGGTTTGTGATGTCTTTAGTGGAAAAATGTCTCGGTAAATGTATCACAAAACCACAGGTATTACTCTGGAGATTTAAATTCCTGTTCACGCATAAGAGAGCAAGAAGAGGCACTTTTTCCAGCACTGGAAGGGGCTCATCTATGTTTTCTTCCCCTCTCTCTCTCTGTCTCTCTATTCCCTGCTGCCTGAAACATCCTGATAAGACACACTAGTATCTGGGGAGGAGTAACCTTATCACACTGAGGTGGGATTCAAATTGTTTGATCGAATGACTGATTTACGTTTTTATTTTTATTTATCTATTTTACTTTTTAGCTTCCTGATGTTGCCATGGGTCACCCAGTCTTCAAAGTGGTGAAGTTGCTGCAGTTACACATTTTCTGCCAGGGTACTGGGGAAATGATTGAAGTACAACAGTTCATAATAAAATAAGAGAACCTAAACTGTTGCCAGCAACCAGTGTAAATGCCACACATATTCATAAATTAGACTCATTTGCATTGTTGTTGTTGTTATTGGTGTATTTTGAAAGGAAAATTCTTTTTTTTTATATTTATTAGTACCTCAAAGAGTAGTAACTTGAGTGACCTGCTGTGTGTGTGTTAGGTTCTCAGGGGATATTCTATATTATTCTATTACTGTCACTGGGGAGAAATAACATAAACCTTTTAACACATTTTTAATTGAAATGATCTGAGATGGAACTACTCCTATGAAATTGTCCCCAGCAAAGCAACATCCATTATTTGACAAACAGACAGTACACTTTACATTTTTTACAAAGCAGCTAAACTTTGTGGTTTTAGTCAGGGACTATTTTAAGTAACACTTCTGATTAGCTTAATGAAAGTAAACAAAATACACTGCAAAGGGAACACATGGCTTTACAGATGCTAGCTTTATTTATAGCACATTAGAGAAACTTTCTGTGGCCTGTTAGTTTTGCTTTGCATAATACAGAATACGGATGGAATACTTTCACCTGAGATAGTATTACAAGAATTTCAAGTGTGTAATCTTCACATGCTTGAGTTAAAGGGAAGGGTGAATGCTTATTCACCAGTGGGATATTACCATTTCCCGGCCTCGCATTCTGACAATAAACTCTTGCAGTCTGCTTGCAGTCTTTTAAATAACCCTTTTTGATGGAGAAACTCAAAAAGAGCAATGTATCCATTATTTTCTTTATGTTTGATGAGTTTGGGGTCAAGGGCCTTTGTCAGTCACTTTCTATCTGTGTTGTTCTGAACTAAAGAAGTAACACTTGGAAGCCCTCAGTCACTGGCTCACACAGGGAATACAACCTCCCGCCAGGGATTGAGCAGACTACCTTATTAATTAGCCTTTGCAGCTTTAGGCCAACCTGCTAACCCATTTAATGAGTAAATAATTGCTTCTTAGGTCTTATGTCATCATGTCTTTTATTAATATGGGAAGTTATCTCAAAATTACTCTTGAACCCTCGGAGTGCCAAAACAAATTTGGAGCAGAGGAGAATTTGGCCCAAAGATCCATCTTTAGGCTATAAATCTTGGAGGATTTGTCCCAAAATAAGATAAATTCCTATTTGATTCCTTAAGGATTTTAGGAATTGTCTAAAGACTTCTTGACAGGGGATTGTTATCAAATAATTGGAAAAGTACATCCAATTTAAATATCTTTCTAGAACTTGTACAAACAGACAAATGAAACTTTGGGTTCCCTTACACTAGTTCACTGTTATTCCTTTTGCCTTACCATGTTTTGCATTATCTGTGTAGAAGGCTTAGCGGTATTTTGCTAAGCTATTCCTGTGTGATTTGCAAATCAATAACTTGTCTTGGCCTCTTGGTCTACAGCTGACTTGTCATTGATATGTTGTGAATCATTTAAGATTTTTACGATGTCGACATCTTTAGAAGTCTTTCGTCTAACGTGTGCTTGTTTATGTCTCCCCACCAGTTCATCCTGGAGTCTATGAGCTGTCCTTCAGTGTCAATATATCAATATATCAGGACAGTGTAGTTTTTACTTCTAAGAAAATATAAAATCAATTTTGTTCAGAATGACTAAAATGAGTAACTACCAACAGCTTTCCTATAGTATGAGCAGTACGATTAAAATTACTGCGTAACAAGAGGTAGTAACACATATTATGAGTCTTACTAATTGTGCACAATAAGCAAACAAATATAGTAAACACCAGTTAATCCGCAGATAAAAATAGAAATTGGACTTTGCTTCTACTCTGCTGCTCTGATTACGTGACCTCTTTGCTCTAAATAAAAAATGGGTAAAAGGCCTGGGCATCAATCAGTTTCAGTCTCTTCCTGCTGTATAAAATCTTTACTTCATTTAGCTGGTAAAGTAATGACCGTCAGTGGGTTTGTAAATAACCTACTTAGAGAAAATTATACTAGAAAATGAGCTAATTAGCAAGAACAATGCTTGCACTGGCAGTTTAAAACCATCTAATCCTTGTCCTCTATAGCTTTAATGTCCGTCTTTTAGTACTTCAGGGTGCAGTTTCTAACACTGTAAAGGTTAAGGAATCATTCTTTCGCTGTTTGTGCTTGACTAGGGATGCAAAAACGTATGCGTATGTTCATTGCACACAGCTGTTTACATTTACTAACAATGCTAGATAAAAAAAAGCAAACAATTCTGTGCATGTCACACATGAGCAGACAATAGGCAACATCATCTGCTCGTGTTATTTAGTTTGATGAGTTTCAGATGTTTCTAGTGATTAACAAAGAAAGCTTCCTACCAGTAGAAGAATCTTGTAATATGTAAAAGATAATAAATCTTATACATAGATTTATTGTAATAAATAAGCACTGAGTGTTTTAGATTTTGGAATTTTGTCAAAACATCTGGCAAAATATTGATGTCCCTAGTCAAATGCATTTGCTGATTGTTGCATGGTAAAGTGACAGTGCCTTTTTATAGCTTGTTGTCATTTTGGACTAAAAGAAAGCACTTTATGCATAACAGCAATTTAGGTGAAGAAGTTTTTTTTCCAGTGCACAAAAATGTACTTTTTATGCAGTTCTATATTTTGATCTCCATAGAGATTGCACAAGTAGCAACGGCAATTCAATATGAAGGCTTTCCTTAAGCTGCAGTGTGTGTAGAAACATTTTTTTACTACTATTCACACTGATGGCTAACAGGGATGACAACAGCTCCTTTTTAACTGGCTGGTTATGAAGCACTTTGTCAAGACTGTTGACAACTTAGACTACAAATTGTGCAACAGAGGAATGCAAGTGTCAATCTAGCTGCTGGAATGTAGACAAGCAGCACTGAGTCAACACTGTTAGACATTTTATTGTATTTTTACAGCAACTTACTGGCAACACTATTACCAGTAAGTTACTGTAATTACTAATCTACAGTATCTTTACTGTTGTGATGTTTTACAGTTCAACCACTTTACTGTAAACATAAATTACAGTATAACAGCTTTACTGTAAACGTGGTTTACAGTTAGAAAGACTTACCGTGATTAAGTTTTATAGTATCACTGTACTGCAAATGTGGTTTATGGTATAACACTGTAATTGTGTACAGTATAATTTGTTTAGACTGTAATTGTGTTTTACAGCATATAAAATAATATTAACATTCATATTCAATATAAGAACATTTACAAAAAACAATATAATTCAATAAAGTAGTCTCAGAATAGTGAATTAAACCAACATTTATTGTTGATATTTTTTTAACAAGAAAAACATTTTTCAACTGAATAAAAACAATGTCAATAACCAAAATAAATAGAAGCGTACATGAAAACTACACAGTCCTTCACCTTTCCGTGTCTGATTTTTTTAAGGAAAACAGTTTTTCATTCCACTAAAAACAGGACAAACCCACCAGCATGAACATTAAATAAACTATTACAATTGTAAAACAAAAATCATTTACAAAATGTAATAATTATCAGTGGGTCCCAGGAAATAGAATGTGACATGGGATTTAGATTTCCGTTACCAGGATGGTCGGGTTCAGTGTAGTCTTTATCACCACCTGTCAAAGACACATCATCAATATTCATGTTTGCTCAGGTTATTCACTTGTTCACATCTGTCTGAGATCATTCATACTGTTGTATGGATGTGTGTACAGTATGTATATAATTATCAGCTATGTAAAAGATATTATCATCTCTGTATTCTTACCTAGTTGGAAGTCCGCCATTCAAACTCAGAGAGCCGCTGGAGGAAGGTGGTGATCCGAGGGCTGATGCTTGTAACCTTCCTCTTTACGACACGACCTGTCTTGCAGCTTGTACCAAGTTTTGCAGGGCATTTTGTTCCCATGTCTGGATTGATCCTCACAAAGAACCTTTTAACGGAAAAAAGGCTGCTTTAATTTCAAAATTAAAACATACATTACAGCAATCACCTATATGTTTCTGCAACTGTAGTCAAGCTATCACATATATTTCATTCTTAAATGGTGTAAGCTTTAATGGTGTAAAGTATTTACCTCTGTATCATCTCCTGTGTGATGGACGCTGACTCCTGATACTCAAGGTTGAAAACGTAGTATGACGCAAAGAAGACAGCAAGGGTGCTGGCAAAGTCATGCATCTGCTCAGGCTCATAAAATACCTTGCCCTCCAAACTGATCATCCAGCGGCTTGCAGACATGAAATTATTCCCTAAAAACAGACAAGAGTCCAATAAGACAATGTGCTCACCCTTACAAATAAGGTTTCCACAAGAATGCTGGATAGCAGGCCTCACACTGTACAAAAATAGAATCCACACAGTTTGCTGCTATTTCTCTTATTATTTATTATGTAATGAAAATTATGATCAATTACAGGAAAAAACTGCCTAATGTTTTGGCATTTTGGCCTGTGCTGAAATGTTAGGCTGTTTTTTCCTGTTGGTCATTGTGTATAATAAATAATAAGAGAAACAGCAGCAAACTGTGTGTATTCTATTTTTATACAATATAAAACAGACAAACCCCTGTTAAGTAAGTTGTTGTGGGTACAAATACCACAATAATTACATAGATTTTTTACAAAAATATTACAAGAGGATTGAAACTATTTACTTACCAAGCGCTATTACCCTTGGTGTGATGGGTAAGGTCATCTCTCTCTCAACAGACATCTTGGTGGAAAAAGCCTTTAAAACACAAACACTGAGGCTACATCACACTGTCAGCGCAGCCAGCAAGGGCAGGAGGACAGCAATGCACCACACTGGGCGGGAAAAGACAGAGAGACAATTGTTAATTTAATGTTGCATTTATTTAACCCTTGAAAAATATATTTACATAAGTAAATAAAAGAAAAAAAACACACAACCCATCTTTTCAAGAATAATTCAACTAATTGCTCTTTTGACCAACCTAACACAGACGTTACACGGTTTTCCTATGAAAAAGACCCTGGAAGACGTTGTATTAAAGGAAAAAAAAACATGCTCCCCTTCCCACTTAAAAAAAATAATAAATATTAAACTTAGGTTGGAGTTCCTCACGCCACCAACCTAATGTTATATTAACTTTTTAATGTTGTGTACTGCAGCTCACACAAAATTAAATAAAGCAGGCTAACCTACATGAGCAAGCTCAAAACTGGATAAGATTGTTTTAGCAGTCTCTAAATTTCCAAAAAAAGTTGTCTTTCTTTATTCTCATTAAATGTGTATTTTTACCTGCTGCTTTAGCTGAAGCTAAATGTCCCACTGTTAGCATGGCCAGCTTCTCAATAGTCATAGAACAGAAGCGCAGGAGGACAATGCACCACACTGGGCGGGAAAAAGACAAAGACTGTCGTTGCGCCTGTGTTCTTCGCCCCTCCCCGTGGAAAATATATATCTAAATATATATTTAAATAAGAAAAGAAAAAAACACACACAACCTATTTTTTCCAGAATAATTCAGCTAATGTGCTATTTCGACCAAGCTAACACCGATTTTAAGCCCCCTCCCCCCACACACAAAAAATATATATGCTCTTAAGAATTAATAAACGAGTATGTTAGGTAGGAGAGTCCTTTGCATTACCTTATGACGTCCCGTTTGCAGTTTCCACACAGAGGTCCAACAATAACGAGGTGCAAAATCTTTTGTCCTCTCGAGCATATCGTAATGAAGAGTTAACAAAGTTGGACTGTCTTTCCTCTCCTGTCAATCACTGGATCACAGGTCATGTCAGTCAGGATATGGAGTGGTGGTTGGTAGAGGTAGGTGGGGGAGTGGTGGTTGGTAGAGGTAGGTGGGTGGGCGGGGCCAGCATGCATTCAGTGTGTGTTTCACTAAGTTGGGTTGACTAGTTCCCAGAAGAGTTCTGTACATGTTGCACGTTCAGTAAATGAGCAATTCAGTTACTGCTCGACTGAGAAGCCTCCGCCAAATTATTACAATATTCTCCACTGACTGAAGTTCGCCTTTGGCAACGCAGTGGCAAGCACACATTTGCAGCAGCTGTGCATGTGCATACAACTGCATGCAGCAGATTAGATGATCAGAATTCTTGAACCTTACACACAGGCAAGTCCCCTAAAAAGTCAAAACCATAATACTTTCACTGGTATCATACTGACAAATGGCATAGGTTGGAGGAAAATCTGGAAATGGTTGGCAGTGAAAGAGTTAAAATGTAATGCACTATTGCAACCAACCACTGAAAGAGTAAAAATACACAAACAGTATGATGAACCATTCAAATCACATAATACAGTAGCACTACTGCTAATGTGTTAACGGTAGGTATAACTACTACTGCAATTTTAAAAAATACAGTAAGTAAATGTAAATAACCTTAATATACCCATAATGCAAAGCAAATTACAGTAATTAACTGTAGAAATGATTTCAGGTAAGTTACTGGGCATTTTGTGGTATTTTACTGTGAAAAATACAGCAAAGGTTAACAGTGAAGATGTGCTCCTAAAGAGTGAATATCTGACCTGTCCCAACAAGTGTGCGTACAAAATAGTATGTGTGTTTTCAATTTTCTGCACATATTTACAACTGTCTTGATGCTTATGTAATTAATTTTATGCATTAATTTATGTTTTTTTATGAAGCACCTCTAATCCAGTCCTCACCTGACTGTTTCTCTGTTGTCAAGCATATTTATCCCATTTTATCACTGATTATTGCTTTCATCATCATTATTATTATTATTATTATTATTATTATTATTATTATTATTATTATTAATTAACATAATCAGTTGAATGTTGCTACTTCTTTATATAAAGTCAGTGTCATTTATCAATGTTGATAAATGTATAAAGATATATAGGAAAATTCAGTCAAGTAGAGGGACCAGTAATATGAAAATAGCATACCTGGTTCTACTCAACAGTGACAAAATCAACACAGGCAAACTTTTAAATGTCCCCAACAAATACATGTATACATTTTCTTTTGTGACATGAGCGTGACTTCTCACTTCATAAAAATATATATACTGGGATGGGGGTTTTTTTGTTAACAAATTATGCTCTAGAATAAAATGAATGAAACATTATCCATCATTTGCGGTCCTTGTATGTACTTTATATATAGTACCTGGAGGTGAATTATCAAGGTCAGTTATTGTGTAATTCTCCTCTTTTAGTTCCAGAAGTGGTTACTTTAAATAAACACTTAACTGAAAATTATTCAAATCAACAACCTTCAGCTTAAAATGCTCCACATTAAGTATAACGTCACTATGACAATTCCCTGAGGTCAGAAAGTAGAGAAAACTGCCCTTTGCTGTAATGAGTTCAGCCTTTTGGACATTTTGCTGAGCAGATTATGTTATCTTCTTAGGTAACATAATGGCTCAAATGTTGTGTTTCTGGGTATTTTGCACTTCATGGTGTTTTTTAATACACTTGAGATGTAAAATTATTTAGGGCCAAGTAATCAAATCAGTCTTCTGACCACTCACCACTGTTTCCGCTGGTTCCTAAGAGCACATTTCAATTGAACTTAATTAGAATGAATGTAGTAGGAATTATTTGGACAATTGAAACAAATAACCAATCCTGGCACCACAATTGAATTGTTTTGTTGGCAATAGAGCTTCCAATCAGGGTTGAACACCTCTCCTCTCCCTGCTGACTTCAGATACCAAAAGACAATGTTCACTCATTTACTTAGTAAAGATTTTTTTTTTTTAGCCATGCTGATTTCCAAATTCAATTTAAGGGCAATTTCTTGCCAAGCAAAAGAAAAGGTCCTCTGGAGTACTGAAAGTATTGTAGTCCCCCATTTTGATCATTGTTTTCTTTCGGCTTGGAGAGAGAATTATTGATTTGGATTCAAATGAAGCTGTTGTGAAGGTGAGAGGTCCATTTGTCGAAACTCGCTGGTGTGCGTCTCTGCAAATAATGAGGAAGCATAATGAAGCATGTTAACTCTGTGTTCTGTCGTCATCAAAATTGTCAGCGGCAGCACTTTGATTGGCACCTGTCGCAGAATCAATGGAATTGACTAACATTTATGCCGCGCCATCTGTTTCATTGTCGTGCAGTATGGGTTTTTGAATCAGTGGGAACAAGCAATGATAATTCCTTTCCTCTGACAGTTTCATGGCATATTTTGCAATGGAGGGTTGTGCCCTTTTCAGATCCACACAGAGGAAATAATGCATAATGTCACGTTGTTGAGATCGCAGGAAATCACATGGGTATTTCATATCTTCTTGTGTGCTGTATTCACACACTCAGCAGGCGTGCTCTCCCATCCACATGCCAAATGTAGAATCTGTGGTTAAATCACAATGAATTTAGTTAGGCTAATGAGCCTTGGCTTACTGTATAGGTATAACAGGAGGTATAAATGAGAAAGATGTGGTATACGAATGAAATAGCCGAGTTTTTCCTCCCATGTGGGCACGTCCCTTAGATCTTTAATTAGGGCAAGTAAAGACAGAAAAATGTAATCAATCCTCTCACCTCTGGGGTTTCCGTAGTGGGATTATCCAATAATGTATATCCACAAGGGACAGTATTTTCATCAATATTCTATTTAACAAAGACATGTTTTATCAAAGACACGAATAAAGGTCTAAATAAATAACAGTTCTAGACAACATCAGAACTAAAAGTTTGTAAAATGTAATCACAATGCTAACATATTTAATGGCTGTGGAAAAGATTCTTTTATTACATGATATGGATCAACCGAAGTTAATTTGGATTTGTGATTTTTGGGAAGCAACGCTGAAATTGTTAGAAAACCACTTGCTGTGTATAAGGATACAGCAAGGTTGTGTTATAGTCCTAATTAATGCGTGCAGAGGTTTGAAGCTTCAATTTATGCCACAAGACATTTGGGATAACTTTAATTTATGGAGTACAGAGAGAACTTGTGCTCTGACACAAGCAGCAGGGGGTCTTTGAAAGCAGGCGGCATTTTGCTGTGAAAGGGCTTTGAACATCACTCCCTAAAGCAGGACAGGAATCAAAAGCAAAGGCTAATCTGCACCACAGTGTTCCAGATCCAAAATTGTCTCAAACTCTTCATTATTTAATACAAATCCTTGTTGGGTTAGGTGCATGTCTGACATATTAACAGACAGCTTGTCAGGGTTTTCCAGTCCTCTCGATTTGCACGACTTTGGCGGCAAACCTAAATTTAGCTGTTACGCTGGAATGTGTTGCTGTTGTGCTGTTTATAGCTCGGTGCTGTTTGACCCTCTGCTACCCCCTGCAGAGCAACAAAGATGTTGTTGTTCTTGTCAGATGCGCACAGCAGCTAATTAGAGAGATACTAAGTTTGGAGAGAACCAATACCACTGCCATAGGTAGTTTAATGGGGGGAAAATGTGTTCGCTTTCACTAGACATCTAAGCAATATGCACTTCATAGAATTTTCACAAATGTAAACCAAAGAAACTGATATGTGTGTCAAAGTATGTGTGACAGAACTCCCCGTGAAGTTAAAGTAACTTCACTGAGATCAAGCATGTGATGCTGAGCTATTGATGTCAATGCTAATGAGAGCTCCCATCGTAGGAGAAACATCTCAAAGGAAGAACATTTGGTTTACACATGTAAATGCTTGCTTAACTCAACAGTTAGACTACATCTCCAGTGATTGTATGGAAACAAGATGTCACATAGCACACATACATTACATGTGGATGTTTAATTTTGACACCACAGGGATTTCGCAGTGTTATTGATGTTGGCGAATCCTGATCAGATGCCTAGGAACCTATTATTTAGATGGAATAACAAGATCTCATGATACAAAGCCCCAGTCTTTTTTTTTTAATCTCTTGATCCTGCTCCGCCATTTTGCAAACTGCTGTGTAGGATGTTCTACTTCTTTTGGTATTAAGGTGAAGTGGTCATCTAACCCTCCAAACAGAGTGTAGAAGGGCTTTTAGAGGGCTAGTTCACTCAACATTCTCCAAGAACAGGATGCCCTACCATAGTGTAGAAAACCCAGGAGCAGGGCAGATTACAGGGCCAAGGGGCAGAATTAGGTCAAAGACACAGTTTGACAGTGAAAAAGAAAACTTCTGATGGCATCTACTATTATCCCCCTGGTTTGTAATGGGGAGAAACAAAGTCAATAGCAGTGGAAATAAAACTGCAGGAAAAACCTATGATCTGTGAAATTCCAAATGTAGCCTTCTGAGGTGCAGATGGTAACTGTTTTTATCTTGATGAGCCTGAGGAGTTAAATAACCTTCAGTAAGCCTTTTTCACATCTACCAGAGCTGAATACAACTCAAAGTTACTCACACTGCACTTTCTCCCGCAATAAAATCAGTTCCTTACCTAAAAGAAAACATCCTGTAGTTCGTATTAGTGCATTTCAGTTCTGTCTGGATGGGTTGAAAATACATTTGGATGAAATTAGTATAAAATTGGCCACCTCCAGTGTCTGGCAACCCTGTCTTTAGTGTTCATTGTCTTTTGATTTGTATTGTTTGACGAAAACAAAGAAACCGCACACGTATAGTCTGCAGTCTAATGTATGCATATGAAGTCATTTAAGGTCTAAGTATTATTATTAATCAGACCAGATTATTATTCAAATTCTTGAACTTAAATAGCAATTTAATCATATGTATCATTTATAGGACACTGGTGAGCAGGTAATTTTGCCACTAAGTTACTTAATGTGTTCTTTTTTTTGTTCTTGCTAATAGTAGATTCATATCGTATTTTACAATTTAAATGTTTTTCTACACAAATTAGAGAGTTATACTGGTTAATCTTTCACTGAAATTAAATGCTAAGAGCTGGCACATTTGCATGCAAAATGTGGGCTGGTAATTATATAGTAACACCAGGAACTACAGCCTTATTCCTTGACATCTAAAACACAGAGTGTTTAAGTGTTAAGAAAGAATAAACTTAACCAAGATAATCTGCGTTGGTGTAAAGTAAAAAGTGACATTTCAAGGTAAAATGCAAATGTTTTCCCTATGAATCATTTATGTGTACTGCTTTTAATGAATGTATTATAATTTATTTTAATAATATAGGATAAATAACTTGCAATTGTTTTATTTCTTGTAGTTTTTAAACCAGCAGGATCCTTCTAAATTTTGGAAGAATGTAACACAAACTATATTCACACTATATTTCATATGAAGGTAGCATATCTCCGGTTTTCTATTTCTTTTCTGCCCACAGTCAAAAAAGGTGGTTCCTAGTTAGTTATCCTGGAGAATGGAAGGAACCTTCAAAATGACATAATGCACTGGTGTCTGCCTTTCGGCTAAAGTATTTCATGTTGACAGAAATAACTTCAGCTCTTTTTTGCTGTAGAAGTAATGTGCATATATAAATCAAGCACAGGTTCCTTATCAAGAAAAAAAAATTCTACAATTATACAAGTTTCACATCGTAACATATAAGATAGACACCACACCCCTCCAGCTTCTATGAGGACTTTGAGTGTTTTTATCTGAATGCAGCTCTCGGGGGGTGAGAGAGAGAGAGAGAGACTGTCGAACGCCCACGCAGCCTTGCTGACAGCCTTCAAACTAAGCAGCAGCACTAAAGCCAAGGCGCACTACCACTGTTTATGTCATTGCAACATGCCTACTTTGACGGTCTTATGGCAAATGGATCTCCAACGCACGCATACAGATACAAGCAGCACACACAGGCTGCACGGCATCAAATTCTGATGGTGTGCATGCAACCAAAAACTGCTGAAAAGTGACCCTGGATGTGCCCTTGTCACCAACTCAGGGTAACAAGTGAATGGAAATTGGTTTTACCTGAGTCAGGTAATCATTACTAAATGAATTTGCTCCTGAGCCAAGGGTATAAGTGGGATAAATATATATCTCTGAGATGAATACAAATTTCACTTATGTAATGAAAGACAGGCCGGTTATTGATTTTGGAGGTTACACTCTGCATGCCTTTCAACACTGGCTGTTCTACATTAGAATGATGGGTTTTCAATTTGGCAGGTGTTTACATGGAACTGTCAACAATTACAGCTACAGTAAGTTTAATGTTTTGTTATTTTTTTCTCCGGACCTGCAGGTCCTTCCGTCCAGTGCCAATATGCAAATCATTTTCATTTCATGCATGCATAATGAACATAAATGTGAGTGTTGATTTTTCCAAACCGTGCTTTTGTGCACCATCATCATCATCATCGTAGCAGGCACACATCACCTTCATTATCACCCTCATCTCCACTGTCATCATCTGCATTCTAATCATCATTCTAATCACAAATATTATAATTATTACTATTGCAACTATACGGATGGCACAATGATTGCTAATGTCGTTCCCTAATAAAGTGGCAGTGATTCATTTCTCCATGGCTATGACTGCGTTCATTATGCCTCAATAACAGATGGATCCTGTTAACTGCACACGTCTGACGACTGCCGAAGTGTCGGCTTCAGCACATGGAGCAGCTGGGAGGACATGGCCTGTGTTTCTGAGCTGGTCCATGCTCTTCAATAATTCAAAACTTCCAGCTGTCTCATATCAGGCCCAAAGCTCCATGGCCTCCAAGCTCACATCAGAGCTACACCAAGGCACTGTTGTGTACAGCTATAAATGGGCCCTTGCATCATTGTTGTTACCTAAGAAAATCAATGTCTCTCACTAAAAAGGGTGCTATATGAAGTCTCATGCAGAAAAGATGTGACCTTTCATTTAATTTTTCAAAGAAATATATCACAGGACACTATTCCGTTTAACTAATTTTCTTTAAGAATTAAAGATATTAGCCATTTTAGATTTTTTTTCTCCCACTCAATGCAGGCTTTTTTGTGAGAAAAGATATATTCAATTATTGATTCGTGCCCTGAAGGATAATAGTTAAAGACTTGAATGTATTTCTTTCTCCTATAGGCTTCCTGGAAGAGAATGGATCTATGGATGTGGCATCCTGGTGAGATGAAAGTCTAATTATCTCTCAAGAAAACGAGTGGAAAGGCTTTTTAATTAGGACCCAACCGAATCTGTGCACTGAGAATTTTGTACATTGTGATGGATGGTGTGTGCATCTCCTTAGTGACTGCAGACAGAATAATAATCTGGTGAAGGGGAGTGGACTGTGCAAAGCAGGGTGGCCAGTGAATAAGAAACCAAGGGGAGGAAAGTGTTCAGTGGAGCAGGTGGGGTTGCGAATGAAATTGGAGGGGTGTGCTCGATAGTATAGAGGTTAGAGTGAGACTAAAAGAGGTGAGCGACGCCCAATCACATGATTCAGGAGGCAGACAACAGCGAAAAAGAACAGGGTGAGAAGTGGAGTGAAAGATCATTTAGGAAGAGAAAAGTAAATAAGATCGAGATGTAAGAAAAAAGGGAGAATTACAGATAAAGAGGGAGCAACAGAGCCCCAAGCAGTTGCCATGATTGGTCCTGTTCCCAGCACACAGCCGATTGGTTAGACTTCTCCACACTCCCCTCTCCTTGGCTCTTACCTCCCCTCTCATCTCAGCAGGGGGTACCACAGTCGCCAAGCCCCTTAATGCTCCCCTCCACTCTTCACTCTTATGCTGCGTGGCTGGCATGTAGAATGTATAATCACTATATAATCATGATCAATGTCTGTGCATGTGTAGGAGTATAATAGTGGCAAGATTGAAACAGTTCTCATGTTTTTTTTTTCTTTCTTTAACATATTTCAGTAAGCAACAAAATTGGCATACTGTACAGTATATGAAACACACCTATCCTAAAAACAGCCTTGCATGTAAATTTACCAGGAAAAATGAACACATGATAACGTGATTAGGTCTGCGCTAACTTGATTATAGGCCTGAAAGAGTGAATGTGAGCTGTTGGTACATTAGTGTGCCTCAGAATGAGAATGCTTTGGGAAGATAGCATCCTGTTTATGTATTCAGAACAGCAAAGAAAAAGAATTGATATTCATCTAAACATGCAGGTTCTCTGTTAAAAACCAGCATCTTACTGATTTTGCTTCTGTAGGTTCAGAAACTCTCAAAAATGGTCTCTTCTTTATCCTCCTGATCTCTCTCATATGTAAGTTTGTCATCATGATTGACTGACAATTGTGAAACTTGAATTAACAGATAAAACAAACTGGTACTTAAGGACTGCACTTAAACGAGCTAGACCGGGCAGTCGATTGACACAAATGGTTATTTTGACATCATCTTGATTTACCGTTGCAGGTGGGAAAGCAAACAGACGCCAACGATTTTGGAAAAAAAGTCAGGAATTAACTTCCACATAATACCAGGCAGCAGGTTTAGGGCTGAAACCTCAAAAGAATGGGAGGTTGCTTGGTCCTTGGGGTCTAAATATGATAAGTAGAACATAAAACCTTGTGTAATCTAATCGAGACATTTTTTTGCATCTAATTGTTCAGCTGATTCACATTTTTAGGTTGAACTAATGAACATTGTTCAGCCTCTGGGCTTCCTTTGATAAGTAATTAAAACAGCCTGAAACTGATTAAAAAAAGACCTTATGTTACAGTGTAAGGATATATCTATGGCATATTTCTTCAGTCTAAACCTAAAAGAAACGGGAGTCTCACAGGCTAACTATCAAGTAACCTGGAAGGAAAGGCAACAATAGAAACACGAGTTCCTTTACATCCTAATATTCACAGCACATTCACTCTGCTTTAAATCCCGGGTGAGGACACAGTGACCTCCATATAGCTGTACAACTCGTCTGAACTGTTGTGAAGATGGATTAGTAGGATTTGGTCTGTTAGGGCTTTCTTTTGATGAGCAGTAACAAGATGGTCTTGCCTCAGTGTCTGTTGACTGAAACAGACTACTATGCTGTCTCCATTCAGACATTGCACGGTATTGGTTAATAAATGGGCAATTTATCACTAGTATTTTTTTCCCTTTTCAAGGCTTTATTAACTCTGATGTCTCAAGAGTGCGTCCTTGAACAAAACATTTGACCTCACAGCTGCTCAGTGTGACTGTGCAGTAATTAAGAAGTAGCACCTCATGAATGTGTTTTAATGATGCTTTTCTTAGTTTTGTTTTGCTCAGAAAACCAGTTACACAAATGTCTCTGAAGCCTGTTTTTCTCTGTTTGTGCCATTGCAATTGAGTGGCATTGCAGCCATCAGGTACACTATGCCTTGCTGATTGTTCTGAATTTATGCTACTCCCTTCTACAGAAAGCTAAATCTCAGAGACTTTTTTGTACAGTTTTAACACATCAGCGCCTTACTGAGAACAATATTCTTTAATGCTACAAAACTTCCAAAGACTCTTCAGTACTTTTACATCACATCGTCATGCACTAGTTGCAAAGTTGCAGAGTATGCAAACGGGAGTGCGAGATAAACTTCTACTGTATGAGTGAGAGTTTATTTTTTAAGTCTTTAATTGATTGCGATTGTGATCAATATCCAAGTAAAATGCACAGCTATAGTACATTGGCTGACCAATCACATGGTTCACTGCCGTTCAAAAGTGAAATTCTGTTAACAGTGTGGTCAGAAGGTTTTCACTTCATCTGCTCTTAAAGGCTTGGAAACCAGTGTCTGTTATCTGGCCAAGACATTCCTCTCAGAGGCTATTCCATATTCGGACAGCAGTTTGGATTAAAGCTTTGTCCAAGGAGTGTGCTCATGGGTGGAAGAAGAGATACGCTGCTATGGTATGGTGAATGGTGAAATACCTGACATATGGAGGAGGGAGCAGAGGGCAGTTGTAGGTGGGCAGTTAGAGGTGTCCAGCTTGTACAAGACAGCAGCAACCTGATGTCTGATGCTGAGGACAGTTACTGCTAATTAACAACCGGCAGGACACCTCATCCACTCCAATTAAAGCCTCTATCTGGCCAAGATGGGTCGGGTGAGCACTCATCCATCTAAGTAAAGCTTACTGTATGACACCGATGACCTGTGCTTCACGGTCAGCGTGACTCTTTTTCTTCAGCTTAGAACTCAAAGCTGTAGTTGAAAGAAGCCAACAGTATCTAAAAAAACATACCGGCTATGACTTAAAATATCTAAGTTCAAGTGAAGACCATATTCATACAAGACCCAATTTTTCTCTTCTTCAAATTTACGGCACATGGTGAATTGCATGGTATGCACTACACTCTTCTGGTTGCCAAGCAACTAAATTGGGGAAAATGTTGAAAATAAAAATAGGAAAAAGAAAGTATAGTTCTTTGCTTGCACTTTAATCAGAGAGTGAAGTCGTGATTTAATACAGTGTTAGTATTAGTCAGAAGGTGATGTTACCCATCAGCAGTTATATTTCTCCGGCTCATTTTATTGCCACCCAGGTGAAGACAAGTACATTGACAGAAATATCTGCTAATTAAAACTAAAAGCATTAAGCTTAATTAATGAGATCATTGGCATAACAGGTCGTTTTCAGCCACATTACCATAACTACCCACAGTTAATGTATCATGGTGATTAATACAGTACTTAATGAAGCGCTTTTTGCTTCCCTTGGAATGTCTGACACATAGTTCAGTGACCAGTGCTGAGAAAAATAAAGCGTTAATTGTTTGTCTTATAGAAACACATTTTATCATTTTCATCATTTTT
This sequence comes from Diplotaxodon limnothrissa, assembly GCF_057381915.1. Lineage (NCBI taxonomy): Eukaryota > Metazoa > Chordata > Actinopteri > Cichliformes > Cichlidae > Diplotaxodon > Diplotaxodon limnothrissa. Next base: position 5,864,428 of record NC_140597.1, on the reverse strand, counting down.
TAAAAGGTTAAGCATCTTCGTTAAAGTGTGATGAGAGCTGCACAAGACATCTGCTGACCAACCTCTGCAATGCATCAGTGTTCTCGTGTATTTGGCTGCAACTGTTCAGGTTGTCAGTCTAACTAGCAAAGCGTGCAAAATACATATGTTACATGTTTTTAGGGATCCAGTTTAAAAAAACAAAACAAAAAAAAACATGTATATATATTTTTTCTTGTGCTTTAGTGTAGTATGAAGACCTCAAAGTACCATGAGTACATTTACCTGTGCTTCATAGCGTTTCCAAAAGTAGAACAGCTGCTGGAGCCTTCAGCTATCCGACCTCCCTCCTATGAAACCAACTCCCATGTTGGGTTGAGGAGATGGTTAAGCTTTAAAGTTTCCATTTTGATTAGTTAAAGTTGAATCAGGTGACCTTCATCCATCCATGCTATGATAGACTCGGGCTGTTTGTGGCCCTCCCATGATGCAACAAACACTTCTTCTCCTCCACTCCATTCTTTGTCATTGCAGATGCATTTATATTCCATTACTGCATGACATATGTTTTGGTTTCTTTCTCCCATTGATTATATTTCCTCTTTGTTGTTGTTTGTATTACTGTGCTTTCTTTTGTGCTTTTCCCCAACATCCCAAAGTGCTTTGTCACTGGTGATTGTTGAATAAAGGGTGTTCTTAATCCAGTATTTTGGGGTCTTTACCATAAAATATAATGCTGCATGAGATAATTCTTGCTAGGAACTTTCTAGATCTAGTTAATCTATGTGATTGAATCTTAACTGAATTATGTACATAAGTAGAAATGTACAGAAAATATGGAATAATCAGCAACAAAAATACAACACATCTTATCAAAGCATATTAAACAGGTTGGTTGATGACTGTTCAATGACAAAATATGATGCTTTCTAAAATAATAGAAAGGAAATCCCTTTGCCTTAACTCTGAATACCATCTGCCAGCTCCATGTCAAACAAACATTGTTTGTTTTCCTCTGAATGCTTAGCACAGTTCTTGAGCAAATGCACCTTCTTCTATTCTTAACATGGCTGTGAAATATTCTAGGATTTAGCAAAAACTGGCCCCCAAGCAAGAACATTTCCTTCCCTGCTGCCACAAACACACACGCAAGCACATACAAATCCAAAATGACCATTCAGAGGAAGTTTACACTGACTTTAGCTGGAAATAGCTTTAAACAAACTTGAATTCCCCCAGTCTAAGACATGGCTAGGTAAGCATGGCTTATCTCTGGTATAATGTACACCCAGTCCAAAAGAGTCATCCATTTCACGGCCTATTTCTTACTCTCTGCAAAGTGAAATGGTCACATTCTGCTTCGTCATTGTGCAACAACTCATAGCTCAGTAGGCCTCCAGACAAATTAACCCGCGCCCCAAGAGTCACTCAGCCTTGTCACTACCATGAATTTATCATGAGAAATGTCAGTCAGTCGAGCAACAAACTCAGCAATATAGCTTCCACTTTCTTCCTACTGTTTACCTTCTCCTTGGAGCACAAAAACTTTTGCATCTAACATCACACAACAAGTACAACTTTGAGACAGCTGCAGATCTTCTCTGACTAATCATCTGTGTCTGTGCACAACAGAAAAAAGCATCGCTGGTTTTCATTTTCAAATTAACTCCTGAATTTCCAATAATTGATGTTTCGTCCTCTCAAAGGCATTAAACAACCTTTAAATATCTTATAAAGTTCGAATGGTAAATCTAATAGTAAGCTATTGCTCATTTTCACATCAACCAGGCACTGAACAACATTTGAATTAATTTGGAGTTGTGCTTGTGTCAACCTGACAAAATTCAATATTCCCTCTCCTTTTAGCTCAGCTTATCTTACTACAACTCCTGAAAGAAAATATCTGACTCATAATGCATAATCCACCATGTTTTTCTTTAACTAGCAGCAAACTTCTGCGGTCTGTTTACCAGTGGCGTAGTGCAAGAAAAACAGAGAAAGCTTTTACAGCTTTTCTTGGGCAATAATTGTATGTGTCTGCTAGAAACAACAGCAAAGCAGGAGGGAATTTAAACAGTATTGTTGCTGGTCATTAAACCAAAAGCAACAAAGTGAAAAATTACAAAGTGTTCCAAAGCACATGAAAATCACAGAGTGCATACAAAAATATGTGGGTTTTATAACCTACTTGCTTTACTTTTCAATTGTATTTATTTACTAACATAAAGGGAAAAAGTCATAATAAACAGTGTGGAAATATTTATATGACTTTAGCTACTTTAAAGAAGACAACGAGGAATTTGCAATTTGCCATTGTTTAGAAACATGCTGCCTATCAGTAACTACACTTGCTAGCTCTAACTGATAACTTCGACCTCTTGTCCGAGGTATCAAAAGACCTCTCGTATGTATAAAAGAAGAGAAAAAACAAAATTCTAAAACCGAGAGTTAAAAATGGGTCTTCTCAAGCCACTGGCACAGTGAATGTTTCCATCTCTATATATGTCTACAGCTGGAGTTGACTTTAAAAAATTTAGTATGAGATTAATGAGTTTAACTGAAGGAGTTTTACCAAAACAAGTTGGCATTAAGTGGTTAGGACTTATAGCTATTTCTATACATACTCCCCCATTTTCAGAGGCTCAATGTTAATTGGACAAACTAACCTAACTTTAAATATAAAGATTATTTTTAACAGTTCTGCAAATCCTTTGCAGACAATAACTGTCTGAAGTCTTGAACCCATGGACATTACCAAATGCTGTGTTTCCTCCCTTGAGATGCTCTGCCAGCCCTGTACCACCCAAGCTGCTGCGTGTTAGTGTGTCTTTCTGCATTCACTTTTCTATTTAATAACAGAAAAGGATGCTCTGTCGGGCTGAAATCAGATGACTGACTTGGCAATTGAGGAATACCCTATCTCTTTGCCTTTAGAAATTCTTGGGTTGTTTTTGCAGTATCCTCTGGGTCATTATTCATTTGCACTGTGAAACTGTGCTGGATCAGTTTTGACAAATTTGGCTGAATCTGAGGAGGGAGTAGCCATGTACACTTCAGAATTTCTAAATCCATGAGCAGTTATTAGCTTTAAAAAACACTAATGGCCTGGGTCCACTCGTAGCCATACATGCCTTAATTATAATCCTGCCTTCACTATGTTTGAAAGACAATGAGATATAAATTCTTGGTTTCATCTGTCCAAAGTTAGTTTTTTCCCAGAACTGTGCAGACTCTAATGTGGTGTTCTTGTTTTTGAGTGTAACCAAACCTCGAGTTAAACCCTCTGTATTTCCAATCATGAAGGCATTTCTTGATCGGAGACCTTAACAATGGCACATGTTCTGCCTGAGGAGTGTTCTTGACTTGGTTAGATGTTGTGAAGTTGCTTTTCCTCAACAATGAAAACAATTTTGTCAACATGGTCTTTAGATGGCCTCTGTGTTCTTTCAGGCTTTTTAGACAGTGCATTCCTTTTTCTTAAAAGAATGCACCACATTAATGTTTCAGCTACACTTTTATCATCTCTCTGATTAGGTTTACACATGATGTGGAGAAAAGCACAGGCGACTCCTGTTTGCGTCCGTGGGGTCTATGTCACGACAGTTGAGGGTCACAAATGCCTCGCTGTTCATGTTGACTATAAAAAGCCAAAGCCATGCCTTTTTTTCTGAGCAGACTGAGGTCCTTTAACATCTGCTGGATGATGCTCAGGGTGTTTTATGAGTCTGTGGTGACCAGTGCCGTCCTCTATGCTGTGGTATGCTGGGGCAGCATACAGAGGGTAGCGGATAACAACAGATTCAATAAACTGATCCGCAAGGCCAGTAATATTGTGGGTGTGGAGCTTGACTCTCTGAGAGATTTTTCAGAAAGGAGCACGCTGTCCAAGTTACAGTCAATATTGGACAAGGTGTCACACCCTCTCCATCTCGTGTTAGACAGCCACAGCAAATGACTCCTTTAACCATAGTGCACCACAGAACTCCTCGGGAAAGCTTTCCTGCCTGTGCCCATAAAACTTTATAACTTCTCAATGTGACACTTGGAATATTTTCACTTGTAATATATTGTCCATACAGTACACAGTACTGTTTTAACTTTTGAATGTTTAATCAGAATGCTGATTCTGATTATTTTGTTTTTTCAGGCTAATGATGGGCACTTGCACTAACTTCCTGTTTAAAATTATAGTGAAAATCTATAAAATACAAATTCAACATTTGGAATCAATTTCGGATACTCTATCTGCTTCATTTGCCATGAAGCAACAAGGGAACAGGCATCACCAGACCATGAAACTCCTTGTCAGTCAATTGTCCAATTAAACTTTATCCTCTAAAAATGGTGGACCGTGTATAAAAATGATTATAATTTCTAAACAGGTCATGAAAAATTATAGTTAAATCCCTTGAATTATAGCTGAAAGTCTGCACTTCCAACACGTATTGATTGCTTGATTTAAAGTCCACTGTGGTGGTGTGCAGAGGCAAAATTACAGGATTTTTCTCTAACAAGCTATGGCTTTCATTGTATATAATAATAATATAATATTGTGCATCTGTCATTCCACTTTATCTTTTGATGCATTTGCTTATAAAGGCAGAAATTAATGTGATATTCACCAAAAGTATATATCAGAAATTAGTTTCTGTTAAAAACACTAAAAAAAAAAAGACTCTAAAGCATTTAATCAGTCTTAGAGGTATATTATATTGAAATAAAATCTGCTTGCTGCTGCATTACTTTCTCCTGAAACCAACCTTATAATAGCTGGAGTTAAACTGGCTAAAATGTTTCCAATGGATTATGAGTTCCCTGCAACCGCATTGTTATTCTTATGTAAGATTCCAGGTCACAATAACATACCACAAACTACAATAACACAGCAAGGTGTCTTGATATGGACAGAATTTTGAATCATGTATTTACATAATCATGACATCACCGAGTGACTCCCAGAATTCAGTGATCATAAGAAGCTCATAATGATGATGTGACATTGCTATAGAAGCTGGCTTATTAATCCTTTGAAGCCCGATTATGAAATTTACCACGGTGATGATGGCTTTATTTTAGTCGGACAGTACTGTCATTCAAGATAACCTCAGTACAATGACTGAAAATAGCTTGTAGCCTTGGAATTTGTTCACGTTTTAACTGTATTGGAAACACTTCTGTCAAAATCCTTTCAGTCTTGATGATTACTGAGCCAAACAACATGCCAGGACATTTGATTTTGAAAAGCGGTTGAGGAGCTTATCTCAGGGTTTTAACGGTTCAATTTGTCGGTCAAACCTATGCTTTTACTTTAATACAAAACAGAAAGAGATCGGGACCTTTATTTAGAAAGCTCATCTCCTCTCTCCTTTTAAAATCCTCTGTATCTTTGGAGACACCAGTGGAACCCCTGCAGGCTTCACTTTCTGCTCTCCCACATGCAAATATTGATCCAAAAGAGATGCATGAGAAATTGATTATTCTATTCAAACACTGGTTCAGATCAGGAAATATAAGCAAGTTTGTTTTTCTGCTGCACGTAAGAACATTAGGCTTGCATCGGTGTAACACACAGACTGATTTACAACACCGTAAACAGAACTGCATATATCGTATACCTTTCCGTACATGTCTAAAATAGCATCCATTCATTTTTTTCTTCTCTAAATTCATACAAACTAAATGTGAGACCTAAATTCAAAGAGTTCAATTTTTAAATGTTACACAAAAAAGTTGTTGACATGGCTCTATCAGATAATTTTCAAAGCATTAGTGTCTGTCCTGTGTCTGCCCTTAAGGCAAGAATTATGTCTTCTATCAAAGACTTGATGGTAGGCAACCTAATAGATGGGCCTCTTTTCAACCTGTTTTCAAGAGAAGGAATGAGAGAGATGATCGCCCAATCACTGCAGAGCATTGCCATGGGAGACCAATTTCAGCTCAATTATATCCACTCCCTGCTGCTTGTGCCCTCTGTAGTGCTCAGCCAAGCTGCTGTGAAAGTTCTTCTCATCTTGGAAAGATGTTGAGATAATTATTTTTCTTAATCGCAAACTTAAGTTCCTGTTGCTCTGCGATTTTTTTAATGGCAACGCTGACGCATCAGCTGCTCTGAAATGGCTCCTGTGCTGTCCACCATTTCCCAAAACTTGTCCATCATCACTGAATCTGATCCTGGCTTTCTATTCCTGAGAAATTTCTATTGACAGTTTGTCTTGGGATTTGGAGAGAGAAATCAATGGCATGTCTGTCAAGTGCTGATGTGGATGCTTGAGCCTTAGGGAAAGATACTACATACATGCACTCACTCACAGCTGAATACTAAGTCACTGAAAGCAGAAAGATGTGGAAAGTCATAAGGCTTCTGTTGGGGTTAGGAATAGTTAACTACTACTGTATGGTTTGAATTTCAGGAGTTTGGTTAATTTATACTTCTGCGGTGTAAATTCAAATAAAAATCCTGGTGTTACGGAAGATGTCTAGAGCAAAATCCAAACTGTTTGAAGGAGATGAACCTAAAGCTCTAACAGTAATTTAACTCGAATTCTTCCTGTTATTCTGTGTTTCAAATTATCTTACTTGAAGAGATGCTGCACTTGAACTTCAACCGAACAACAAAATAGGAGCAGGCAGGAGCAAAAAAAAAAGCTAGCTGTGTGTGGAGTTTTATTTTGAGGTCCCGCATGACATCCTTACACGAGTGGAGTGTTTTCTCTGCACAATAATGCTTCAGCAACTATTTTGACAACAATGAAAACAACCCCTTTTTCCTGGTTGATACTTCAGTGTTATTCACTTCCAGCTTTTCACTTTTAAAATATGTGTCATTTTTTCTTTATGGTCTTACGTGAAAATTAGAGCTTTGTACTGATGGCTGAATAAAACAAGACATATGAATATACTGACCTTCGTTAACCTGCCATCCTTTCATATATTTTGTCATTATTAATTTTCTGTAATTAATATTTAAATGTAGTTTTGTAAAACTGTAATATAAGATCATATCGACATAATGCGATTCCAAGAGCTAATACAGAAATATTACCCACCCCCGTCCTTGTTAGTGCCACGCTATAGAGTTGACCTTTTGTTGCTGTGAAAACAGAATTGTTTTCCACCTCTTGTGTCTTACCCACAAAGACAAATGTCAGCCTGTGAATAGGTATGAAAAAGATGCAGCTACTATACAAACTACTCTCTTTGACCAGCCATGCAATTATGAAAACTCATAAAAAAAACAAAAACATTTGAGATAAGGAAAGCATTCACATCTTGCAGTGGCTCAGTTAATCTCAAATTAATCTAAGCATCTCAGTTAGATTTCCCATTATGACAAGGTGGATGTAACCAGGTTATTCTGCTACAGTGAAATGAAATATTTTGGGGGTTTTGCGGCATTTCTGATTTTAGTGTTTTATCATTATGGATTTTGTTCATATAGGGAAAATAAAAGGTAAAACAGCAGTGGTGTTCGGTTTATTTGATGTCCAGTCTCTTGCAGTCCTGGAAAACCATTTGAATGAAAGCGCGTGTTATCGTCAGCCTGACATACTGCAGGATAGAAGAGCAGATGAGTGCAGTGCTGTTCTGAGCAGAAGTGAATGCTACATTTTGGAAAATTCACAGATCTTGGATACCGCCTCTGTGAATGGAGCTGTTATTTTTGTCAAGGTGTGCTTATGCAGTCTGCAGTGATATGCAACATATATGGGCGATGAAATTAATCGTGAATGGCTGCGTCTGTAATTGAATCACAGCACTCTTCTCACACTGCGATCGTTCCTCAATAATGACAAATAATTGTCAAAGAGGAACTATGTCATTAATGACTGAAGGGGGGGGAAAGGAGGCGAGAAATGTGATAATGATGAATCTCAATGTGTTCCAGAGAGCCAGGAAGCAGCAGCCTCTTTTTTCCCCTCTGGTTCAGAAACAGTGCCAGAGCTAAACTGTAATGGCCTCCTGTTTGTCTGTCACTAGAGGGGAGAGAGGAAGTTGAATGAGTGGAATTAGATTGCATTTCCCATCCCCTTCATTGTTATTTTTGGTCAAATAACACATTGCTCTTCCACTCACAAGCAGGAGCAAAATGTAGTTGGTTTGTAATCAATCCTTTTTGAAGGGAACCGACGAGGAGCGGGGTGCTCGCTCCTTTGCCTGCCGCTGTGCACAAAATGGAATAAATGTGACATTAGGGGTGCGGGTATCATTACCTTGATGAATTACGAAAGGTATAACGATTATGGAAATTGTCATCGACTGATCATTCATCTCAATTTATTGCTGCTCTGTGCCACTGCGACCCAGCAGACAGAAATGTTATCATGTCAATACTTCTAAGGGCTGTTATCAATGCTTGCTTTGCTCTCACAATGGCGAAGCGCTGTAGGTCTGTCGTACGCCATCCATCGCAATCCAGAGCTCAGCAGCAGACCCCCTTGATAGTTTATAAGGTGAAACGGGAAGCTAATTGAAAAATTGACCGGACGCAGTCCTGGAATGGTCATGGACTGGGAGAAAGATGTAAAGCCATTAATGAAGAGGTCCGTGTTGCTTTTTCTTTTTTTTGTAAAGGAATAGTCTTATTCTTACTGCTGTCAATGATGAATTAAAACAGCACTAATATCTATCTGATAGTGATAAAACTATCCGGACAAAACAGCGCAGTGCCGCTTTGTTTTCTTTTGTTTCCAAAAGTGGTATTTCTGATGGCATTTCCCTGTTTGACAGTTTGTAATCGCAACTGTTCATCCTGCATCGAAAAAAATAAATGAAAAATCAATCACAGTGTCAATACCAAGCAACAAATTACACACACAACATTAACAATAGTGTTAGTGTAATTATGTCTTTGAAGACAGTCGTAATATAGCTGCATGCCGCAACACACTGAAGACAGTCCCAAAGTGATTCGTAGAAAGATATTGCTCTGTGCTCACCGTCAACAATATCAGGTCACCTCAGGGAGCTTGTTAGAGCTCTGTATGTTTGCAAGTATTATCATAACACACCTACCATAAACGAAAGAGACATTTAGCCTCTTTTACTCACATGACACATCATATTCCCCTTGTTGAGAATATATATGAATATGATTAAACCCTTGACATTCATAATTTGCAGTGCACTGGTGAAATTGGTAAGCCTCTGAGAAAATAAATCATGGTTATGTCAAATGTGCTCATTAGACTTCAATTTATGAAAATTGTGCAGGATATGAAGATTTGCAAAGGTCCGGACTCAATGAAAGCCTGTGATAGAGCCCCTCTGGAGAGTTTTCTAATCGCTGCAGCAGGAATATCGCTGCGTAATGGAGGACATATCTCTTCATTAGCCCTGTGTTGGAGTACAGTAGCGTTCACTCAGGCTTTGATAAACGCAGTGCATTTTTCCTACCCTGGCACTTTTAGCACACAAAAGTTGCCTACATTTAACCAACCCTCTTGGAGAAAATGTTATTGCTTCCTGCATAAAGGCAATAACTAGCTCGGGAGAGCATAATGGTGTACTTAGCTAACATTAGCTCACAATCACTTTTACTAGGACAGCACAAAGAATTTAGCAGTGCAGCTGCTGGTGGGGTAAAGAAAGGCTTTATTGGAACTTGTTCTTGTGCATATTTGAACTTGAATTTGTGTTGTCTTAAAATCAGCTTCACGTCTCTGCTGAATTCCAAATCGTTTCAAGGATTTACTAGAACGTGGTCTATTTCTGGGAGGACAGGGCGAAGGTCTTTAGTGACTGCATGTTTTCTAGGGGGAAGTGTGCCATTTGTCACTATATTGTTGACCTTAGAAAAGAATTTGCTGCTGCTGCTGCTGCTGGGTCCTTCTGGGTCTTACAGTCCAGTTAAAATGTTGGATTTGGACTGCTCTTCAGAACCACAGCTAAGAATTTGCATACTTTTTATGGGCATTTTTAAAATTTTAGAATAGAATAGAATAGAATAGAATAGCCCTTTATTGTCATTGTACATGTGCAATGAAATTGTGGATGCTAAACAAAAAACTGTGCTGGAATAAAATATAAATAGTAGACAGATAAGTATATTTGGATTTATTTTGATTAATACATTATTAATTATTACTAAGCTACAACCCTCATTTCAAGCCATCACCTACAACAAAATAGCTTGGACACCAGTAAATAACCATAATAATCATATTTTAAGTAAACTCATAAAGTAGAAAAATAACCATTGTGGAAGCAAAGAGGTTCTTTAATTGTCAATTTTTCTTTAAAGAACTAGAGGGATCCATTTAATAATGCGATTTTTTTTCTGAGGGCACGTCTCTCGTTAGCAAGAGGATTTTCAAGTGTATTATTTAGTTTTTCAGCTTCCTTCATAAAGTGTGAATGTGTGATGCCTTGACATCAATACACACACACACACACACACACACACACACACACATATATATATATATATATATATATATATATATATATATATATATATATATATATATATATAGAGAGAGAGAGAGAGAGAGAGAGAGAGAGAGAGAGAGAGACCAGCAAGGTAAGACACTATTCTACAACAGTCTGACAAACATCAGCTGCTAAAAACACTGCAGTACTAATTATGCCTCCCCTGCAGTGTTCAAATCAGCTGGTCATGTTATTATATGTAAGCAGGAGTGATAGGAATTTATTATTTCTTTTACATTAAGGTGGTTTCACAGAGGAGTGCAAAAGTGTGTTTGTAAAGGGTGTCAGAAAAAAATATTTTAACCTCATCAAATATTGTATCCAACAGATAAATAGCTGCAGCAGCACATAGGAAGCTAGTTAAGATAGTTGAAATCAAATTAATCTCATGCATGTTTTTAAACCCCCATCTCTGTGGTTGATGTGGTGATATCAGACTGTGTCAATCAGCAATCAGCAATAGCAATCAGAAATTAGGAGACAAAACTAGAAACTGGCAAGGAAATATCACGGGTGGAGGAGAGCCATGTGTTGTGAAAGGAGAAACATAAAGCTGTAACGTGTTACTGAATCCCCAGTCTTCTATGGTATCATTACCATAGCAAACCTGACAGATGCGAGTTGTTGCTACACAGATGAAAAACAAACCAGGGTTTTCTTTTGTGGGAAAGTGTGTCTTCAAACTTAGAACCAATTAAAAGGTGGCCTCTGGTTCCATGAGGTCTCGTTAGCCGATATTTTTGATAAGATTTTCCACACGCTCGAGACGGAGGTGTGACTATTGTGCGATTATTTAGAAAGCATCCTGCTTCCTTGTTGTGAGATATCTCTTGTTGGAATCAGGGGTGTGTCTGGATCTCTTTGAATTGGAGGTATTGAGCACAGACTCAAGGGAGAAGCAAACAAACATAAAAGAAACAAACAGCAGTGTTACGTAAGTAGTAAGCCTCACGCTGTTATGGCTGGGAGAGTTATAGGAAAAATACCTTTCTGCGGGAGACTGGCTTGCATGTTGGTGTATCACTGGGGAAACTTTGAAAAGCAAATCTCAAAGTAGTTAAAATGATTCATTTGACCATTAGTTAGAAAAACATACTGGATAGAAATGGAAGAAAACAGCCAAGCGCAAATATTTGGGCTGAGCTTTAATATCAAGATGCAGTACTAAAAAAATACCCTGTAGTGCCTTTTCCAAAAATGTAATAAGTGAAGTAGCAACATTTATTTCTTCCCAAATAAATAAGCTTAATAATCCAGTCTGGAAAAAACATTTCCAATGACCAATGATCTGAAAATTAATACTATTTTTTTTTTTAATTGATTCAACCACAACTCACTTCTGCAACTTTTAATAATTTTGTTCTTTTTTGTTCTTATTTGTCATTAACATAAAACCATTTTGAACAGATAGAAAAAGCTATTTTGCTATTTTGTAGCAGCAGTAAATGTCACTCTGAAGAGAAAGAGAAAAAGACTATAGTGGTGATGATAGTCTGATGAGTGGACCAGTAATCATAATGCCAGACAAAAGCATTTGTGTAATGTCTTGTAAATGTCTGTACTTTACAAACTGACAGCTGGAGGATATGTATTCTTAGTCCTTAAACATTATCCTTCCCTGTTTTATATATTTTTCATATGCGTGCCATTTTAACATTTTAACCTTCTTATTTTTTCCACAACAACCTTCACTACAGTAGCAGCTTTGCTTTTAATGCAGGAAAGGCTGAGTAGGACTTTGTAAACACAACTCTTAAGACATAAAAAATCATGTTCAGACTACTGTTACATAACTATTGGGTTGTTTTAAACAAAGATAATTTTAACTTTTCATGCACACAAAAGTGATCAATCTTTATCAAAAAATTGTATTTCAGAGTGCAAGGTACATTTGTTGCCTTTTTTCCATCAGTGAGTTATTAGTGTAGAAAGATGAGTTCTGCATTTAGCTCATCTTTACAGGGCTATACTGAAGATAAGAAAATGTCATTTTCAAGTCAATCGTGGAATAATTTAGAAATTTTATTCCAGTGGTAGACTACTTTTTATTCTTTTATAAGCCCTGATATTTCTGTGCACGTTTTCCTGGGTTGTACTGTGTAGACCATCTACCAATTGTAAGCCGAAAAACTAAATAAAAATATGAAACTGTGATGGAGACGAAGTTCAATGCAGCGTCCTGATGAGTAACCAGAATGTTTTCAGCCTGTCTTTTTTTTAGGTTACACAGATATGTATTCATATGATACTCAAAGAAAATATAACAGCCTCATGTCTATTCTTCAAATGTCTGCCTCCTACCCAGAAAAAAAAGTGTCTTTTATCCTTTTATCTCTCGAGGCTGCCCTCCTTGCTTACCAGTTAATCTTTTTAAATTAAATGAATGCAGCCCACAAGGTCTTCCACCAGCAGCTTTGAGTTGCCACAGGTCTATTGCCTTTGAGGTTGTCCATCCATCTAAAAAATTCTGAATGACACTGAGCCTGTCTGATATTTCAAAAGGTGTTCTTTTTTACTGTACGTCCATTTTCAGCCAAACTGAACTTCTGTTTACTCAAAATTTAAGTAGTTGGTGGATTTAATTAAAAATTGATTAAAATTTATAAATTGATTTGTTTTTTCCTTCTGTGATATTTTTTAACCCCAAAGTCCAAAAGCTGATTATTAAAGACAACATAAACAAAAACAAACCCAGACGTGTTTAACATAATTAACCTTGAGCTAAGGTTTATATTATGTTGTCTCATAAGGCAAGGCAAGGAAAAGCTGTGATTTTTTTTTTATATTTATGTCTTTTATTTCACTAATTTTCTTCTGACTGTGTGGCATTTTCCTAACATGACTTGGTGATACTGAAGGGACACACCATAATCAATAGACGTGCTCAGAGAATAGCCTCAGAAGAACACCAAAGCCCTCCCAAACACTCCCACTCTAGGTGACTGAGAGATGTCACACCTCTGAATAAATATTAGATTCATTTGCACAGCCTGACACTTCCTTTTGATTTTAACACTATATTGAAAAACAACATTGATATTATGTGACATAAATTTGTGTTTGTGTATTAAAATCCTTCTTTTTTTCATTTTCCTTCTCCTCAGATAGAAAAAGGTGCTTCCCCAAAGTCCTCACGGTATAACCAAGGATGAAAGCTGTTTTGTCCCTTTGGAAGTGATTCATTTCCACATGAAAAGAGAAGTTCTGTCCAATCCCTTTATACATGTCCGTTTAGTTTGTGGAACACAATACTGGACTAACAAAAGGCAATAGCCTTTACAGTGTGAATATAATGTACCGCGCACATATAGGGAACACATCCATTGTTACTTTTGCTTTTTAAAACACATTGGACAAGACAAGACAAGACACAGTTTCTAACACATCAGCTTCACTGTCTAACCCCTTGGGGACAAATTCCTGCATACATAGGATGGGTAAGGGAGTGTATGCATAATTTGTCAATGTTGCTTTTTATTATGTCCACAAGTCTCTCTGTCCCCGTGGTGTGGCCCATCTGTTTTCTCTGCTGATTCTGTACATATGTAAAACATACAGGGCTCAAGAAAGATATGGTGTTTTGTTCTTTAATGTATGCTGTGCTCTTGGGCTTCAATAGTGATGTTTCTGGTTCATGTTTTGTATATTCCGGCACACATCCTGCAAGCCTTACGTAGCCTCGGAAGCAAATGCAGCAAATAACAATGCTGCACGTGTCTACTACATTCCTGCAATTTGTGGACTAATATTGACTTTTATCTATCATTCTAAAAAAGACACTGGCACTTCATGTTCATACTGATAAAACGGTATCCTATTTAGAAGCTACTGATCTATAACATGTGTGCATGTAATTTATTTGTTTGCTATCAAGCACTTTCTTTGATTGAGTTTTTCATCCTATTCAAGTGCTGTTCCAGATTTGATTAATGCTCTTTTCATCATGTAAAACGCTTGTGCATTTGTGTTTGGATTTGGATGTTGAAAGTGACTGGCCTCCAATAGAGGGCACAGTTGACTGCACTGACACGCACTGTGTGTGACTAGGAGAAAATAAAGCTTTGTCTAAGGTATGGGAAATCTCAGTTAAGGATGTAAAGTTGATTCAAGTCGTAGTAAAAGAACATTTTTGTGAAACTGAATGAGCTATTTTCTTTGGTTCAAAAAACCAAAGGACTTTTAATCTATCATTAACCCTCTGGTTTACTGAACTTAAGAGAACCTTCATGTTGATGAAATGTGTGAATATGTTGCTTAGTAACTAACTTCCACGTACAGTTTCTCTGAAAAGCCCCCAAGAATATTACAGAAGCGGGAAAAAAGTAGTTTGACTTGAAGCAGGGAAAAGAAGGAGGGGTACTGGCTTCAGCAGCCCTTACAAGAATTCCTCTCCTTTTTTGTGTCCTTTCTTTCCTCTTTTTTTTTTGTGCATGCCCTTGACTGAAGATAGAATGGCAGAGTGGGAGATAGATTGTTGGGCAGTTGCCTTTCATGCAGATAATGCCATTTGATGGAGGCAAGTTTTTGATGTGCTCCCGGGTATAATAGAAGAATCAAGCATCGAAGGCTAGAGCTGATTTTGCTTGGAGAAAAGCTGTCCTCAGTGATAACTTCATCACTGCATGTGGTCAGACGTGGGGTAAATTCAGGAAGGGGATTAAAAAAAATGCCCAGTCAGATCTGCAGTAGTGGGCCCCCTATTGAGCTGTGGGGCCTGCAGACCATAGTTTGAAGGTCTGTGATCTACCATTGGTATTGTTTGTCTTTCTCTCTTCTCTCTCCCTCAGAACCAAAACGACTCAGCCTCAAAATGCCTTTCTAGTGGGATTAGTGGGCATTGCTTTTGTAATTAATGAAACTCTGCTTTCCGTGGTATATCCTCTAAATGCTACCATTTGAAGGCTATCAGATAGCGTCTTATATGTTTTCATACATCACAAAGCTAATTCAAAGTAAATGTGGTTTTGGTTTTAGCAGGATGGAGAATGGCTGGGAGGCAAGTGTACTTATCTCTGTAATTGGAGCTCATCAAGATGAAGTTTTCACACTTACAAAGCAGTGAAGGACTTCAATTCTTTCTATAAGATCCGCAACTGACGCTCTATCTAAGCATGCACAAAGCATGCTCGTATTTTATTGAAGGTCCATATGAAAGATGGGGAGACAAAATTCATTAGAATAACCTTTCTTAGTGTTGGTTTAGGTTGACTGAACTCAAATTGTGCATATTTATTGCATATCTCTGCAGCAGTTGATCAATTCCACCACAGATGGTGGATGGAGCAAAACAATATGAATCAATCTTTATTCGACAGCCAGACTAACAGCAACATTTTAATTTCAACACCAAGCGTCGTCGTTGTGGCCTTCTTGTTTACCCAACAGTTTAACAGCTTGAATAACCCTTAGCTGCTAGTCTTCTGTGAGAAATATCGCATTTATTTACATCACTCTGCCTTTCCCTTTGTCAGTCACACTGAAGGTGAGAAATTGAGATTTGTGAGTTAGCCAATTATGTGGCAGCGCGCGTGCGGCCATAGGTAAGCTTAATGAACAGCTTCTCAATACAAAAGAGAAGAGAGGAGCGAGCAGGCTGAAGGAAAACAGGCAGGTGGGCTGACTGGAAGCTGTGGCTCTGAGTAAATCCGCCTCTGCGCTTTCACAATCAAATTGAGGAATATATATAATTCTAGCTTGCATGCAAACTGGAACTTATTTAAGTGGCAGCAACAAACGCGTAGCAGTGTATCAAAGGTAGTTTTGGTTATTACAGTGTCGTTGGAGGTAAACGCTCTCTTTGTCTAATAATGGGACTCGTTTTCTTCACAGGTGCAGCTGTGTGCTTGTTGCTGCTCACCCGTGTGGTTGACCCCTACGGCCTAACCCGTTCCTGATAGGCAGACCAGAGGCGAGGCTGAGGGAAGCGACGGGATGCGCAGTTTATCAGCTGACAAGTGCATATCGGACAACGGAGTAGCAGAGCGGCTGGCGAGACTCCGCATCCTCACCGAGTGAGTTTTCTGCTTTTAAACATCCAGCGCAAGTGCTTGGCGACTGGAAAAAATATATATAACGGTGTTACCTCAGAGAGGGGACAACTGCATTGTCGGAAGTATTGCTTGAGCTCAGCCACCGGGACTACTGGGAAGATTTCTAGGCTGAAACACGTTTCTCGCGCGGAGCTGCCAGCTGAAGCTCCTTGCTCCATCACCAAGCAGCAGCACAACGTTCACGCACAAGTCGGCTGTTCCGAGCTTCAGCCTCTAATCAAGCCGAGAGATTTCCGGGGAGTAGTGAAAGAGGTCTCTCTGAAGAATCCACACTGTGCTGAATTGCAAACGCGGTCATTGTAAGAAACGTATCGCGTCGCGCTCAGCTCCCCGCTTCCTGCAAGTTTGGACTAAAGCGCACCGTTGGAAGTTTATGTGCCGCTGCTTCGGACAGGCTCGAAGACGCTTCATGCAGGTCAGTGTGTAGTTAGATTTCCCCCATTTGCATTGACTCTAAATAGACTCCATCCGCGTAATTTAAATAAGCCACAGGATCGTTATCCCCTGGTCAGTAATGGTGTCTAATTTGGTCTGCATGCTGTATTGAGTCTTTTGATAAGATGCGAACCCGAAACCCACCTGGCGCCCAGCCCCTCTTCTCCACTACCTTGAAACAAATGAGTTGGGTAATATTTGGATTATGCGTTATAGCCTATATGTTTAGCAAATGCATTGCTGCAGTGGGCAGGCTACAGATGCAAGATGTATCAATTTCTTGATATTCCGTTCAGAGTGGTGGGGGGTTATTGTATTCCAGTTTTAAGTGATGAAAAAGATGAGTTTCCAAAACTCACCTGATGTCCTTTAACGAGTGCTATATATCGTGCTATATATATATGTGTGTGTGTGAGTGTGTGTTTATAAGGATTTTGCTGTCATAGATCTTTGAGAATTCTAGGAAAAATATATAAAAAGTATTTTATTTATTCTTTTGACATTATTAAACTCTTATTTTTCAGTAATGATAACAGTAATAGCATAATTATCTCCAATCTAATCACAGTCACATCTAAACTTACACTCCATAAGGGGTCTTGAGGGATGGTCTGGATACAAAAAAATAATTTTTCCAAAAATATATTGCTCCAAAAACACCCAGGAGCCTAATATAAGCGGTATGCCAACCACAGAAATGGTCTGCTTAATCTAATAATTATGTTAAAGGTTTTGAAATACATTAACTTGTACCACATTTGTGGTTTAAGCTTCAGGAGCAGAAGATGGAGAAAGTTCATCAGAAGAACCTTTTGTTTGCCTCAAAACAGGCCTCTAGAAAGGTCGGGTATTACGCATGCAGTTGTTCAGAACCTCCAAGCATGTTGGTACAGACAAATGCCAGCAGAAATCACAACCTTCTACATGCGTTTTGGGGGTTAGGAGGAAGGGGCTGTTGCCTGGCAAAAATCATATGGAACGTGCAATTTGTAAATTGATTTTGGTTTTCAGGATTAGCAGGATTTCAAAACCGGCAAGAAGTTATTTTAATTAAATACAACAGTTTAGACATCAGATGGTTTAATTTCAACTTTCCATGTGGCTCAGCAATGTGGAATTATGACTTGTCTTAGCACTTAGCATGAGGCAGAGAGAAACGTTGATCTGATTTCGCTCTGGCAGGGATCAGACTAAACGCAATCTGCAAAAACATGCATCTGGGTCCATATGATAGCCCAGAAGGACAAGAATATCTGTCCAGCTAAAGTGATTTATTGCTATTGTCCTGAGTGCTATTGAGGAACTGCAGCAGTTGAGGCCATTTGCTGTCAAGGACTGGAACAGTAAAGCAGTGTAGATCTTCACCACTTCAGGCCTGAGTGGTGAACTGTTCCCGCTGTTCTTGTAAATCATAAGAAATACTTATGAAAATTTAAATAATATGAAACAGAAATAAAACAGCAAGATTAGATATTAGATAGGTAGTCAGAGGCGTATTACTTAAAAATATGTATATAAGCGATCAATATATTTCTAATCTTTAGCTTTTGGCTTTGCATCGGGTCACATAGCAACAAAGAAAGGCTTCAAACAGCAGAGACACAGTCTGTGTTTCTTGTGTAAGCCTGTAAATGCATTACAGTGACACTTATTGGGTGATATTGAACATGTGTTTTTGTAGCAGGGCCCCAGAACATGAGTGCAGCTTGTATTATCTTTTTTCAAGGCACTGGTAATAATTGAAATTGACTTTTCTGAATAAGACATAACAATCTATATGACTAATGTTCTGGTGACTGCAGCAGCATCCTGATAAATGAAGTGTGTTGTGTTTACAGTCTTCAGAAACACACCTGGAGTCAGAACAGACCTGGTGAATATTAGGCTGTCGACATATTTTACACAGCTCTGCAGAGAAAAGCAATAACCCACTGTAGTTGTCTAGTACACGCTTTGCCATAATGTGGCAGGTGATTACGCATCTGGAACTGGGATATTTTGGCTTTTCTGCTGTGACCCCTCTTATTCAGGCTTTAGCCAAATACCTCAGCTTTAAACTTCATTGCTGCTTCAAGCCCAGTAATCAAAGCAGGTGACTACAGTTTCTGATGCGGCAGAGTCCTTGAAATTCTGATTTTATTTATTTATTTATTTTCTTTTCTACGCTTGGAGCTCAAAATGATCTAATTAATTCAGAAATATTAGAAGAACTGTGTACATAACACTGCCACTCTGTGTTCCTATCCTTAAGTAATTTCCCCTTTCATTATTCCAGTGGAGAATTTAATATTCTGTGTGATGAGAACTGCCTCCTTTAGGGATAATGCCGCTTGAATACTGCCCCTAAACAGTTTTATAGATTGTTAAGGGGCAATCGAAATGACTGCTCTCCATCTGTAAAAATTACTCCTCTAAGATATGAGAGATATGGAAGGAGAGTCGATGCACAGGCCTGCGCTTATAATATTTCATCATATTACTTGTAGATGCTGACAGTGGCTCGAAAGATGACCTTAGGAATTATAACATTTGATATGGCAAACAGCATGGCCGAGTCGCCTGTTTCAACACATCAGAGCAAACACGTGAAGGTTAATGCAGCCTGACAAACTACCCACAGTTCCCTGGGCTCAACGGATCGGTTCCATGTCATATTTACTTTACATAATTGCTGCCCTCTAATCTGTTACTATTAACACACAGCCTGTCTGGCTATTGTCTGCTGTAGTCTCTTTCACCTGTTTTCTCTCTGAGTACATTTTCCCTTTCCTCCCATGAGAATAGCCAGACATCATGATGAATAGTTGGCGTGAAAGTAAAGCATGCCACGGTGCATTCTTCAGGCCTTTAGAAAGTTAAAGAAACCAAGCATCGCGATGGCAAAACCTCCATTGACGGACCGATTTGCATATGTGCTTTAATGACCTCACCTCAGAGGATTACTGTCAGGGATGTGACTCCTGCAGCAAAGTTTACCATTTAAAGAAAAGTTGTTTGTGATCTGCGCAAGTTGCCAAATTATTGCTGAAAGTCACCCTAGCATTTGGGAGGGAAGAGATTGCACGCTCTTGAAATGTGCTTAGAGTAGGGATATTTAGTGACAGCACTTGATGCATTACCACTGTGGTCCTTAACTACATTGTATGCTGCGTGAGAGAGGGGGTTGGGGGGGAAACATGGCATAAATGTAAGCTGTTTCAGGGGTATACGGTATATGCTTTTTTTTCTTTATATAACACCATTTTATTCTACAATTCATAACCAAGTTTTATTAAATTAAAATATGGATATCGGGAAGGGCTTGAAACAGTCGGGAATATAAATGGCATTTTATATCAGCACTAAAGATGGATTTAATTAGTATTTTTCATCTTGAATATCTGCTTAGTATAATGTGAATCCTGCCATTGCATTCTGATTGGAGAGGAGAGAGGAATGTTCTCAAAGGAACAGTTATTTTACCCAGCTCATGGCTATTGTAGGCTGACTGCATGACCTAATGTGTTGTGCGTAACACAAACTGAATTCTGGATCTCATTGCACACATGCATGAAAATACATTGGTGGTGATGTTGTGCGTAGGCGTTCAGACAAAGCAGCCAAGCTGGTAATTGTTTGTGATGAAGTGAAAGCCGTTCCCTTGGCTTTGTATGGATTACTTAAAATCAAGAAAAAGGACTATTCAAGCATGACACCTCTTGGTTTTGTTTTGAGGTTTTTGGCCGAAACAGGCTGAGATGAAAGCCACCTGCGATTAGCCACAGGATGCTGTCCTGCTGGTCCAGCTCTGGGGGCAGCACCACTTCACACTGTTGTAACCTACAGATTAACATTTATGGCTCAGCATGCTCCGTTGGACTTTCTGGGTCAAGACCAAGTGGCAAGATTGAGGAGTGGGCTTGACTTTGTAACAGTGCAACTCTCGCTGCATGCTCCAGGCTGAGGCTGGTGGGGAGAGCCAAACAGAAATGTGCTTAGTTGTGTCACAGGGAGAATAAAATAGAAATGCATTGTGCTCTCTGCTTGTGAAAATTGCTCTGAGCGAATACCTCTGCGGTGTCTAGGTTCGGCTTTCATGAACTACAGACATTATATTCAAAGGATCTGAATACGATGTCAGGAATTGTTACATTTTTAAAGGATGTTATAGCTTATTAGAGTCATACTTGTGTATTGTCCAGCTCACATTAAAATATTGATGAAACCGATTCATTATTTAAATTGAAGAATTTTTTATCTTCCCCTCGCAGTGGTCCATGTTGCCAAAATTCTAAAGAAAAACGACTTTTGCTGTTTTGCTATACTTGCATTAAGAAATACCGATCCTGGAAAAGGTTTCCCAGAATAGCTTCCATCTGCCAAGGGCCTTAGGTCTGGTCTTTTGTGGCCCCTGGACAGCCCAGTGGGAAGTTGGGCGTCAGCTACGGTTGTCGATGGAGCCGGTTGATGGCCTCAATAATTCAGTTGACGTGACCTCTCTGATGCTGAAAGCCTCAGGTCTGGTGGGTGACGAAGAGCGATGATTGGGACAAGGCAAAGGTGCTAGTTCATGTGGGAAGCCAGTCAGTAACACATTTCTGTCTCCTTATTGTCAGCAGGGTGAAGGAGAAAATATTGAATATCAGAGCATTGAAGAGTGTAAAACTGGTGCATCTGATTTGGTGTAATGGTATACAGGTCAGCAATCTTTGACTTCCAGCGGAGAGCAGTGTGCATTCAGAATTCAGGCTTGGCCGATCATTACAGGCCAGATTCTACAAGTTTCACCCCTGGAAGTAGAAAAACCAGTGTGATGTGGTGAATTTTCAGATTGATGTTTCTTTTATAAGGCCTGCAGTCTCTCAGTAGTCTGATCGTGTGCCATCATGACCTACATACGCATTAAAAAGCTGACAACAAGAGAATAAAACCCTCCAGTTTCTTTATGTATTGTAGGGTTTATGTGGCACAATTGGTCTAAAGAAGAAACGCTCTCTACCTATTATTCTCTGTAAATTGTTTTCATTGTGTGCTTTAAAATTTCTTCTAATTCGGTAGTATTGGCGTAGGTACATTGATTTATTTTGTAACGCCTATGAAGACTAACCGCTACTGCACTATGTCTGTGTTTGGTCAGATTTGATGTTTTCCAGCAGTTGCAGCAGCTCTTGAGTATTGCGCTCCCATTGCAGTATTCTCCATTGAAGCTTTCCCTTATACTCTTCGGTTGTCTAGCGCTGTTATGTGACTGCTGCGTATATTCCATCTCCTCCTGCACATCCTAAAAGAGGGAGGTTTAGTTTGTGGTACAATCGTGTGAGATGCATTTGAATGACACCCAATGTCAGCACTTTAGAATATCTCTGCGCATTTGAATTTTTATCTGGTTGCCAGGTTTGTATGCTTGCAGAATTTAAAATATAGTTTGAGTAATGATTTTCATCCACTCTCTGAGTGCTTGTTGATTGGCTACAGTAGTTCTACAGATGTCCAGATTAGACTGTCAGGCAAGACTGATGTTGGATTTATAATCTGTAATTAAACAATGCACTCCAGTCTAAATAAATAAGATGTCTACAATGAAGTTTTTATTCTTGTCAGCGTCATTTTTGTTGTTACCCATTATGTTTTGTTTACAAGTTTACTGTTGTGGACAGATACGGCTTCTTTCAGCCCTCCTCAATTGTTTTTTGATTTCTCTGTTGCATTGTTACTCTGCAGCTGCATCGCTACAATTTAATTTTATTTCCGTAACAGCGGCTCGATCATGGATTTCTCTTTAAATTGCTGCAGGACGGTAGAAGTCTGTCAGCAATGGAGTCAATTCATTTTGTGCGAGTATTAGATGATAATTGTTGACAGTGTCTTGCAAGATTCTCAATTAAGTGAATGACCATGGACATCATTACTTCTTTAGATCCGCCATTTGAAATAACACTGCAGTGATACCAATTTGAGAGAAAAGCAAACTGTGGCTCATTGAATTAAGACTGTCTCGTGTAATTGGGTGTGTGATATGGAAGGGAGCACCTATTTTGATAAGAACTGGCTTCAATAATTGTAGCCTTGGATACAGATAAATGCTGTAGCCTGTGTGTGCGAATTCACTGAATAACCCGTTATTACCATTTGAGATACAAGGAGATACTGCAAAAAAACATTATAAAGCTCTGGGTTTTTATATTCCAATTGTCCACACCTAGCAATTACATTTTAAAATGAATCTGGCTGTGCTTGCAATTTCCCCACTAAAGATTCAATGAATATATAACTCACATGAGTCACAGGTTATTTGAGGGATTTGTAAACATCCACGCTCAGCTTATTGTGTTGTATCCTGGGACTGGCACATGCTTTTTTTATTATTTAATTCACACACACACACACACACACACACACACACACACACACACACACACACACACACACACATATAACACACAAAAGGCGAACAATAAAATGGTTAAGATTAGACGTTGACCGCTGTGATTTAGAGACAGGCAGGAAAAATAAGAAAACAAAACGCTTTGAGTTCAGCTCAGCTTTTTTTGATTTATTTTTCATAGTCACAGTACCTCTGTTTGTCTTTTAAATGCGCTGCAACTATGAGGGATGAAGCTTAAAGCTCCATGTGCCTGGAATAATGTGAAGTGACTGTACCAGAGATTTGCATCACTTTACTCTACTTGTGAATATGCATCATACACCGAGACGAGAGACCTAGCATGGAGTAGGATTTTATCATGTTTCCTAAGAGTTGCACCGAGGGTGGTAAGCTCATCCGTCACCATGTATACTAAGGATATAGCTGCAGCTAAAATTTAATTGCTGGTAAATGCTGTCATGATTTTGTTTGCTGTCTTTTCTCCACTTCCTAACTGCCTTTCTCTCTCTGAAGCTGTACATTTATAAAGACTGAATTATACCAAAATGTCGTTGTGGCATATCAGCACTATTTGGTCAGATTCCCCACGATTCACGTCAGCACTTAAAGAAAAAAAAAAAATCACAATTTTGATGCTGATCTGGGTATTTTTAGGTAATAGTTCTACAGTTCTTGTTGCAGTGAGGAATTTAGGCATTGAGCCTCAATAAAAAACGAACACAATCTGGTTCAGATGGCATCCAGAATTCAGAGTTTGGGCATCACGCTGCAGACAAACACTTCTGTGTCTCCAAAATCACTAGTGTCAGGGGGAAACAGGCAGCATCTGATGGAACACTGCCCTGGTTCTCCCTCGCCCCTTCTCCAAGCGCTGGGAGGCACAAAAAAGCAGAAGAACTGAAGAGAAACTGAAAGAGGAGAGGCAGAGAGGAGCGTCAAAGAGGAAAGAGAGAGAGACTCGACAAGATGAATTATGCAAAGCTGTCAGAGGCGGCTATTGTTGGAGGTGCTGGCTGTGTTGAAGAGAGCCAGCCCTGATCTCCACAAGCTCCATCTACTGCTCTCACCACTCCCCGTGGCTGAGAGCCGTCTGATCTGTGCTCCGGCAAACGGCCAACAACAAGATGAGGGGGTTTGGGGGGAGTTGAGGGGCCAGCCAGGCCACTTGGTGACAGGTGAATTGTCTTGGAGGGACACACTAGGAACGACAAGTACGCTCTTTATTATCATTATTTACAGAGGTCACCAACAGGGAGATCTGAGCTGATACGTACAGCCGCCCTGCGGAAATATAATTACCGGACAAAGGCTTGGTGAATAGTTGCCACTTCAGCACTCTGGTCAGCAGTGGCTACTCTTGTTTTGCTTTGTGTGCTGAAGTAACCAGTGTCTGCCAGCTCAATTTAAGCTGGTGTAGGTGTTCATTAATCTAATTTTGCATGCTTATCAGTTCTGAGATATCTTAGAAAAGAAGCGCACTTTCGTCTTCTTAATATTTCTGTCTATTCCTGCTAAAGTTGGAACAGCTTTAGTTATTTCACCTGAGATTTATTTATTTACCGGAGTTATTTATTTATTTTATTTCGTTTTTATTTGATCTTTTGCATTTGCCTTGGCTTTGTTGGCACTCACATGCAATAATCAGAATTTAGTAACATTTGGATTGAAATGCGGTGACAGATGTTGGTTGGTCAGGTCGCTGTCAATCAAAACACACAGTCAGATGCAGATTAAAAGGAGGATGATTCTGCATTCTGCTAGAACCAAAGATTAAATCAAATCGGTTTTTGAAGAAAGAAAAAAAATACTGGTTATTTTTTGTCATTTCAATAATTAGTTATGTAATATTTGAGATCAGTGATTCAGTGGCGTCTAGAAAGTCACTGATCCACCTTAGCAATCCTTGTTTGAAGTATCAGAAAGTATCCTTTTATGTTTTTGATGATTAATGTACCGATAACATTTTTCTCATTCATTTAATTCATTATAAACCATCTTATTTAACCAATCTTAAAAGGTTTCTCTCCTCTTTGGTCATCTCTTCTGAATCCCAGCCCTGATCTGTTGGTAACATAAGACATCCCCTCTGTCATCTTTGATGAATAAAGTACTAAACGGAAGACGTGGAAAAAGTAAATCTCAATTAGAAACCTCTTCAACTGCCCTGAAGAACCAGTTGACTTGGACACGTGTCTTCACACCTTATTATACAGATGGTTTATGGTTTATGCTTCAAAAAAGTGCAGAGGTGTAGGACAGTACTAGGCGTCGGGGGGACCGTACTCAACTGGCACGGGAGTCGTTCGGACGTGTGTGGAGCTGAGCTGCGTACATCATGAACTATCTTTTTCCGTGCCTCACTGGCTTGCAAGAGGACCTCTGTGTGACACTAATTTTGCAGTGTCGACTGTTCCACCGAGTGGTCATGGGTGACTAACTGTCCTGATTCAACTGCATGATCAAAGGTAAAAGGGAATGTAGAAGTGAATGATACAGAAAAGTTTTTTTTTTTTAGGGCGGGGAATGTACCGAGGATTTTTGATTCATAATGAACCCTAAAGGTTCTCCTCATTTAATCAAACAGAGCTGGTGTACACTAGTATGTACTCTCAGTAGGGTAGCCAGAGGCAGATTTTATGTAGTAAATGCATACTACATAGTCTAGTTTATACTGCACTATACTTAAAACCTCTGAAACTTAAAGTGTGTAAGAAAAACAGAATTCTCTTAAGAGCCTCTGTGACTTCTTGTACATATTTTAAACTGTAACGAATGAACCGTTAGTGTCCCCGTGTGCTGTGAGGAAACAAAGTGAAGCAGGACACTAGGATGAGCTGTGAAGAAGATGGCATCTTTGAGTCCTCAGAGTAATAGAGGAATGTTTATGGGGACATGCCTGGTCACTTAAGGGCTTGTAGGCTGATTAGGACACAAATCTAATTCCTCCTATAGTGGTCGCTTGTGGCTCAGTGGGTAAGACTTGTGGCATTAGCTGTTTTTCAGATACCGAATCTTCTTACAAGTTCATAAAGAAGGGGGAGTTTGCAATCAAGGAGGCTTCTGGGCGTGTCTGCTTGGACGCATCCTGTGCATTAATCTGCCAATCTGGACGGGTGTGTACAATTGCTTAAAAGTGATGAGATGTGATTGAGATGGCCTGTGGCATCGTAAAACAAGTGCGTGGGGGGGAGTGTTGAGTGTTGAGTGTCAGCCTTACAAGAGAGTGTGTCACTGATTGCATCTCAGCCCATCGGGGGAAC
Organism: Diplotaxodon limnothrissa; assembly: GCF_057381915.1. Taxonomy (NCBI): domain Eukaryota; kingdom Metazoa; phylum Chordata; class Actinopteri; order Cichliformes; family Cichlidae; genus Diplotaxodon; species Diplotaxodon limnothrissa. Next base: position 5,837,912 of record NC_140597.1, on the reverse strand, counting down.
AGAGCGATATGAAGCAACTCAGGGAGAAGGGGGGAAAAATAAGTTTAAGAGGCCTAGAACAGCTCACAGTTTTCATTATCCCTGCATCCTGTACTCCACCCGCAACTGCTTCAGTTTTTGGAACGTCTCTCTGGGGCTGGTGCTATCTCGCCGTGCGACGGTACGCTATCCTGGCTTCATTGGAAGGTTTTGATGCTTGATGTGAAACGAAGTAGATCTCATTTGGGGAAAGAAGGAGTCTGATACTCAAGTCTTACAGCTCAGCCAAGAGAGAAATGAAATTGTGGTGTGTGGCATGTGTGACTCTGCGCCGTGTGTGTGTCTCAGGAAGCAGTGGAAAATGGCTGGTAATAAACACTTCTGACACACCACGGCTCCCATCCACATTCCACTCAAGGGTTTTTTGTGGATTAGTCACATTCTCATCCCCCTTGTCCACATTTAGAGCAGAGTGAGAGTGTCTTCTCTGAATTTCTAACAAGTTAGGATTTTTAACACCAATTTATCTAATGTTTCTGTGGCCAGAGACAAACTGCATGTATAGCTAGTGCAGTGTTTGTAGTTGTCAAATATTACAGTGAGAGTTTGGGAAACAAAGCTGGTTCAAAGTCTTTGTATGATATTAGAGTCTTTTACTGTCTGCCCTGGATGGTAAATAGAGAAAGGTAGTCTTTTTGCTATTTTAGGCATGAAATTAAACACTGGTTTAAAATATGCAAATGAATATCTGTCAAATATAAAGACTTGATCACCTTGCAGTCTCTTGACACTGTGTCTGGATTTTTTTTTAAATCTCTGAGATCAAAAACAAAACAAAGAAAAAAAAACGCTTTCATTTTTGGAAGAGCTTTCATTGCTGCTAATTTAAACCGATTAAATGGTTCTTGTGATAGCTGCTTCTTGCCCACTTGTGGACTATTCAAAGTAACAAAGGCACTGTTCTGGGAAAAAAAAGATTTCTGTTATGATTTTTTTAGTACCTCAAATGAAGTTCAGTTTACCTTCACTTTATTGTTGTGGGTGCAGAAATTATGTGGAGCTTAAGAAATGGTAAATTGAAATGATCTGTGTGTATGTGGAAATACAGTATAAAAGTATAAAACGTCAACATTGATAAAAAAGCACAGTTTTATTTTCCTCTCTCTCTCTCTATATATATATGCTATCCAGCATATATATATATATATATGAATTTTGATAGAAATATTTAATCTTGTCATTGTTCTTCTGTGCATTTAAAGTAACACTTATTGAATGTTCATATAAAGGCTTGGCATTCTAATTTTATCAATTAAATAAAAGTCTTTTTAAAGTGATAATGAAAGTAAAAGCTTTCCTAGTCATGTCAACCTGTTGATTTATCCTCCATTTAAGCAGAATTTTGCATTCGGAGAATGTTAACTTTGGAGCATTGTCAGTGGAAAATTGCAAAGTTTTAAACTTTTAAGTTAAAAAAAGAAGAAACTGTTTTTTTAATCTTTCTTTTTACAGAGTGCTTACTGAAATTACTGGAATTGAAAGTTTTTGAAGGACAATATTTAGAGTTAACACACTGAAGATAAACATGACTGCAAATGCAACACAGAGGTGATCTTTTAAGAGGCGAAGTCAACTTAAGGAGGTATATATCAGTTCACGGGTGAGGTTTCAGGGGTGTGGGGGTAGAGTCGGGGGTGGGGCCATGAGAAGGGGATAAGTGTGTGCTTTAGAAGATGAAGCAGATGGATTAGTGTTATCTGAGCTCCTTACTTCCTTTCCTCATCTCTCTTTTCCAGGTAGAGTGGCTGGAAGGCTGAATGGACTGAAGAAGTGGGCGACAGAGGTTCAGAAGTGGGGAGGAGGGTTTGGGGGGAAATCGGTTACAGGACGAGAATCAAAGCCACAGGAGGAAGAGGAGAGGGGGTAAAGCAGTGAAATAATCCAGTGGTGAGTGTCTCAGGAGAGTGCCGGTGGTGAAGGGGAGCGGAGTTGGATACCCAGCATGCAGGCAGCATGGAAAGGGTGAGGGAGCAGCGGCCTTTCTGCTCGCTGTCCAAGAGCCAGAGAGACCGAGAGAGACACTGTGAGAGAGACAAGGATCGAGAGCGCCGTTACACCGCCTCCTCATCAGACCGGGACGAGGGAGCCTGCCGCGTGCCCACTCAGAAATCCTACAGCTCCAGTGAGACGCTCCAGGCCTTTGACCATGACCCTTCACGAATGCTCTTTGGAGGAAGAGTCAAGGAGATGGTCCATAAGGAAACTGCAGAGTACACAAGGCCAGGTTAGCAAGAACAAATGTTGTCCTTCTGTGGGATTTTTCAGGATTTGTTAGATGAATGTACAAAATGTAAGCTCAGAGAGGTGCGGATTGCCTGTCATTTTTTAACGTCATGGCCAGTGTCATCAGAGTTTATCATTTAAAAGGCACCGGGTACAAAAAAATGATTGTAGCAAAAAGTCTTCCATCTTATAGTGGCATTTTTATAAATCGAACAAGAAGCTCTTAGATTTCAGTTGTTGTTAGACTTTAGTAAATACCACAAAGAACAAAATCCTTATATCCATGTTCATTTGCTGATGTCTAACAGTGTGAAACCTCATTAGTAAATGAATGCTCATGCAAGGATTTTTTTGCTTGTTTGTTTAATAAATGTTATCCCACAGTTTTATCTCCCACTTTATCTCTGCAAGCTTGACAAGAAATAACAATATGGCGCCAGTATGCTAGACAGTAGTAAACACAATTAAAGGATGTCAAACAAAAGCATAAATTAGATTTATATTTCTAAACTTTTACAGAGAATTCCTATTGAGTGTGATGTAGTGGCCTACTCTGACCTCATAAAATGCTCATGCCCTGCAGGGCAAATAATAAGATAAAATGTACAATAAGTAACCCTCTTCTTTAATTGGCTGTTAGAAACTGCTGTAATTTCTGTAATTAAAAACTTTGGGCAGTTTATTCTATTTTATGGCACTCCTTTGGCTCGTAAGATTGCAATCACAAAAACTATCCATTACACTTTTACATTTTCATGGTGCTAATTGGTGTCCATTTTAGAATAAATGGATTTATGATGAAGTTGTGGGAAGAAGAGTAGTTTCCTTTATTTCTTTTTAAAATCCAGTCATTTAGCCTTAACGAGTGTTTCTTACATCATCACAGTAAAAGTCAGATTTAATGTTGATGATGGAAAAAGAACATGTTCTTGTTAATTAGTTGCTTTATTTGCTCTTTATGTGTTGTGCGTATAGCACAATAGCATAAGAATCCTGGTACATTTTAAAATGGCTTATATGACAAAAATCGAGCTGTGTGAATTTCACTAAAATTTTAAAAAACATTTTAAATACATCAGAGGCTGATGAAAATGTCTTATTTTGAAATGGTAAAATATACTGGAGATAAAATACATTATAGCTATGATGATTTCTACATTAAATATTAATAATGAGCTATAGCAGTTTCTGGATGAACACACATATATATATTTGAGCCTGACTACAAGCATCTACTAAGCAAATACAGCTCATTTCATGGTTAAAATCAAATATGCAATGAATGAAACTGAAATATGAACTTTTTAATTCAAGGACTTTGAGGTGAACTAAGATGTTTTTGTGTTTTTTTGGCAGCATGCCTGCATCATTTAAAACCAATTGAAAACATGCTGCAGACTCTTTTAAAGGCATTGCAGGTTAATTTTTATTTTCAGAAATAAGCAAACCCTTAAGCAATGTGAAATGGAGACAAAACTAATTTAGAGCATTGCTGTGATTTATTGTTAAACAGTCTCTTAAACAGTTTCGAAAAAACTATCATAATAATTAGGTGATTAGCATCTTTACTTTTTTTTTTATCTGTAATTTAATCCAAGGATATTGATTTCAGACTATTTGTCTAATGGAACTTGGTAATCTTAAACATAGCAATTATTATAATTTTAATTAGACTATTTGTGTGATTTGAGTCAAAGAAATGCAGTTGTAGATCTTGATAAGTTGATGAGTGTTAAGTAGCTTTGGAGGAACTTGTTAAGGCTTTAATTTAGCAATTACCCCCTGCCTTGTCGCCATGCTCTTAGATTAACAGTTTTGTTGTTGTTTTTTTTCTCTTTAAATAGCCCTGCTCATGGCTATTAAATACGGTGTTGCTTGGTTTGTTAACTTTACTACTTCTGTCATTGACAGGGCAGACATTTTCGCTAAGGCAACTCGGGATTTGTGAGCCACCGGCTCGCAGAGGCTTGGCTCTCTGCCCCGAGACTGGCCTCTCCCACCCACTCAGCAGCTATTCCAGAGGACCCGTCGTTACCGAAAACCATGAACCTGTATCACCAGAACGTACCATTACTCTTTGGGGGACAGGGGCAAAATCGGGGCAGAATTCATGCCTTTCCAGCCGCTCTAACTCGGCGCTCACACTCACTGACACCGAAATGGACAATAAATCGGACAATGAGATGGGTGAGTGAGGCACACGTTTCATTATTTTACCTTAAAATGCTTATTTGTTTGTAGCCCATACCCTCATTGCTTTTCAAAGGGGGAGAAATCACTCTGTATAAAGAGCAGCAGTAGGTTGGATTATGGTGGGTGCTGGAGACAAGGCTCTGATTGGTGGAACAATGTGAAAACGCGATTGGTGGGGCTGGTATCTTGAGAGGCATTTGCAGCTGTCTTTGTTTGGATCAAAGGCGTGATTCCTTGCCGCATGCGGAAAGGAATCGGGCCTTCAGATTGAGTAGTTGCTAGTCACCTGGTCCTGCTCCACAGGAAGCAAAGGAGTTTGATAAAGTTTCCCCATGGGCTAGCGTTAAATCAAAGATAGCTTTGTGTGCCTCAGTCTGAGATTTTGCTTAGAAATTCTGCAGTGGTTGACTGGGCATGCATAATGGCTGATTAAATGGGCACAATGGTTTGAAGTGCAAATTTGATCATGCTGGAAACCTGAGATGGAGGATTGAGGTTCTGTGTTTGAAGAGGGCAAATCTTTGTTGCGTCAAATGGAGGCAATACATGTAAGATGGCTATATTGCTGTGTTGTTGTTAAACTCATTTATGTCGATCCACTCTTTTCACATTTTACTGTTGTTATGCTTGTTTTTTATTATTGCTCACTGAAAGGTTAGTTTGCACTTCGGAACATCATTTTGATCAAATCTGTTGCAAAATGACATCCAGTGCTTTTTTCACTAGTTTTTCTTCTTCCGTCATCCATCATTTTCTTTTATTGAAATGCATTGCGTTTCTTCTGTCTACGCTCAAAGTCAGCCTGTCATTAACTTTATCATCTCAGCAGCATATGTTTTGGTGTAGAGCTTCAAAATTTTCCTTCTGAAGTTGATGACTGAAAGTGCTCATGACATTGCACATCATTCATCACCATTAAAGTGTGAGCCATCGCCATTATAACACATGCAATGTAAAACTCTAATTATTTTAAGAAACCAGTGGTCTCAAAGAGTGGCAGGCAGTTTAAATAATTAGAGTTGATTACACTTTACTGGCAAGAACATTAAAGAGAGGGTAGAAAGGAAAATGTCTTGTGTTCATGTGCTATCAATTTTTATCTAAAAACATTGGCTACAGTCTGACATTTGAGACAAGTCATTTTCTTAATGGCAGTATTCATCATAGAAAGCTTGTCTCCGGGGGAGGGGGCTGAGTAAGTATTTTACCTTTTCAAAATACCATCAGAATTCAAGTCCGTGTGTTTGTTCCTGAATCTGGCCTTTACTTTGGCCCAATACGCTGCATGCATTTATGAGTCACTAAAAGCTCCGCTCTAACCACAGAGGTGCCTGTAAACATGGCCTTCACCTCCTTAGTGCTCGATTCCAGTCATATTTGATGGTGAATACGCCAAGAGTGAAACTATATCAACAGTCATTTCTTCAATATGCTCTCTGTCTAGCTTTGATTGCACCTGGCCTCCACCATTTTAACTGTGCGAACACACACACACACACACACTTATACAAACGCCGCGGTACGCCCCTTTGGCATACCTCCTCTGGAGTTTCTTTTGGAAACTCCTCAAGAAGCTGCTGCTGATTGGCTCTAGCACAACACCCCACTGAGACTTAAACTCACTATTGTCTCAATTAGTTTCGCAGGGAAAATAAACACTTTATCTCTTTATCTGCTTTGCCATACATTTTTTCAAAAAATGTTACAAAACTCAAAATCACCTAAGAACATAATTTAATGGTATTATTGAAAAATCTACCCCCTGTTTGTTCAAATAAGCTACACACACATGCACACACACATGCGCACACACACACACACACACACACACACACACACACACACACACACACACACACTCACTATCATTATCTAGGGTTTGAACCAGAGCAAAGGAAAACCTGGCCAGTGTTCCATCTCTGTAGATCTTGGTCCTTTTTTCGTCAGGAGCATTGCACTTTTGACTTTCACTATTTAATGAAGCAGCTAAGAGAAATGACCCATCCAAAGGTTTCCATCAACTGAATATGCATGCTGAAGCTCCGACAAGGGGCCGTTCAGCCCCACTTATTCATAAATGAACTCAATATTTCATTCTAATTCGCTCTGTTCTATAGAGTGTTCGACACAGACAAGTACCGAGCCCTCAGCACATTCACAGAGAGCGTCATCTGCAAATGTTAACCTCTACGAGAAAGAGCTCCACCTTTCAAAGATGGACCAAAAGTGGTCATAAGTGGACAGTGTACAGCTTTCGATGGTCAACTGGAGACCACAGACTGAATAAGAGCAGTTGTTTTGTGAAGTGATGCATTTGCATTTTTGCAAATAAAAATGACCTTTGCTGAACTTTATTTTTCAAAAGAGACGACTGAGACTGTGAATCATCTGAGTTCAAGTCTGTTGACATTATGCTCATGATTATCCATTTTTATAATCATCTCCTTTTAATAATATCAACGTACAGCTTTTATTACATTTTCTTGTCTAATTCTTTCATGCGAAGCCCCTAATTGTATTATAACTGTTCATTGGTGGAATTTTATTGAAAAGAAAGAGGGGGAAAGAGGGGAAAACTGTTAAATAGCTTGCATTGATTTTACACTTAAGATAATCCAGAGCAACTGATAGAATCCCTGGAAAACAAAACTGATTGATTAAAGTGTTTGTCTTATTGGTCTTGTAGCTGTATGAATAGCCATGTGATAATGAGCCATCCTTACATTTCCTAATGGATTGCACCATTGTTTTGTCCTCTATATGAATGGTATGCGCCATATCATGCTTTTTACACATAACATGGCATTGGAAAAAATGTAATTAAAATAAAAGCAACAATAATCAGTAACACTTTGGCTTTTTAAATATTTGCAAGCCTACAGTGATACTCTCTAAATATATGCTCCCTCTCATCATGCAGAAATTATTTACTATCATCCCCTATATGTGACAGTGATAAGTTTGCTATGGATAAATACACATCATATATTTGCACACACATATAAACACGCAGACACACACTTACTTAGTTGCTCACTTACTGTCTCATGTAACATTAGTGCTGTGACATCTACCAGCCATGAAGAGTTAGGAATCCATGTCTGTGGGGAGTGTACCGGCGCTCCGAGTGGCAAATGGATATTAAAAGAAATGTTTGAAAGAATTCTGATTTTATTTATTTATCTATTTATTTTTAGTTTCTACAAATAGGAGATTACAGTCAAATTTTCTACAGCAACAATGCTGCATGGAAATAAAAAATAATTTCTCTTGAATAATGTCAAATGCATTCAGAGACAGAACAATTATTGGAATAAAGTGAGAAGAGTTGCGTTAAATTTTTATATAATTTAACTCAGATTAATAGTCAGGTATAATGACGCTGTATTTTCTAAGCTTCTTTTTCAAACACTAAATGCACATGAAAAAATATCAGAAAGATTGTTTTATTTGGTGTCGTCTTTATATGCTAAGGTGCCACCTTTCCTGGAATGTATTCATTTATAGGATATAGAAACTCTGTTTGCATGGCCCAGAATGTGGGTCACTTCATATCCTGGGGTTTTTCAATCCCACTCAAGCACTTTTCACTGAAGTGGGAGGAATTTGTTTAAATAACTTTAAGAAATGAAAATAGATATTTGGACTAACTATGCATTTTTTTCTGTTAATGTCAGGTTTTCTTTACAGAATTAAAAAAAAAAAAGAATGTAATTTTATAAGCCATTAAGCTTTGAGATTAATTAAATTTCACACCTCAAAAATGAACAAGCAGCCATTTTTGCTCCACTGCTTTCCTGCCAGTTTTAGTAACACACATTTAGAACAACACATATTATTAAAAAATATACAGAAAATATTCCCATTTCAATAAATGAACAAATTTGTAAACAAAGCTGAAGTTTTCTTCAAAGCTGACTAGACACTGTTCTTATTGGGGCACTTGCTACTACTTTACGGTAATGCATTTTTTATGTTTAATATGAAATTGTAATAGTATAGTTTAACTGCTGCTGTGATGTAAATAGTTAAATTTATTTAGGACCATTACATCAATATACAGCTACTGAGTAAAAAATGAAAACAACCATGGAGAGTGTTTTTTTTCACCTTAATGTTGAAGTGCAGGCTTCAAAATCAATATTGTACCCCTCATAAAACATGAATGACTGCCTGAAACAGAAACGGCATGGCCCAGTTGAGTTGTATTCCTAATAGGGTGTGAAAAAGCTCGCACTTACTTGTTAGGTACTGCAGCTACAGAACTGCAGTACCTCATGACAGCTCTCCTGGCTGTATAAACTCTTACACATAGGGTTTATTGTTAAGTAGGAGGGGCTTAATGCCTGCTGACCCCTGCTTAGGAAAAAGCAACTTCCACTGTGATGCCTGTCACTGCTGGTTAAAGGAGCATCTTTTGCTCTGACCTCAACCTTCTGTCCAGAGTAGTTTTCATGGAAAAGTGTTTTGCTTTGATGCTTTCATGGAGGATGGACACTGTGAATGTTCCATTCCCTTGTATGTCTTTTCAAAAATCTGTTATCAAGGACTGTTTACTAGTGGATGTAGCAGAAAAGAATTTCAATTTGTCCAAGTCACAGGTCCACATTGCAGTCATACACATTTTACAGTTGAATGTAGCTCACAAATTTATTGTGTGAACAGTGCCAGCAAAAGGTTAATTAAATCAGTAGAGGAGTCACTGCAAAGTGTGCTGTAGCACAGCAAGCACCAAAGGCTTTTTGGGTGGGAGTATGAAAGCGTATCAGACATCCTCTAACATGCTTCCCTGTGTGCATGTATTCATGTTCTCTCACTCTGCGCCTCTTCCTCTCCTGTCTCGTGCACGCGCGTGCACGCACGCACACTCGAATATCTCACTTTGTTTCTCACACTTTATCTCTAAGATTAGAAAAATCAAGCAAGAGTGCAGACATTTGCACACACACGCACACAAACCTGCATGCACGCAGGGTGTCACGCTGACGAAGGTGACACGCCATCTGTCAAACTCCTGTCTCAGATATGCGCCTTGTATTGTGACAGCAGAATCAGCCTATTGATCGTAGCATGAAGAAAACCTCCCTCACCACTTTCATAATTCAGTGTGGCACAAGCCGAATACAAAAAGAATAAATAACATCAGAGTTTGTTTTGGGTTTCTTTCTCTCATTTTGGGGGGGGGCGAGTGGTGGGGAGTGGGCGGGTCAAAAGGCCTGGCCATCTGTGATAGTTTTGAAAAACACTCCAAAGCTGGCAGAGAAAACAGTTTCATCACTTGTTAATGGGGCTAGGAAGGTGTCTGAGCTTTATCTCGTGCCTCGTCAAAGGAGGAGACATGCTTTGATTGCCATCATTTATTGTCATCACTTCCGTGCTCGCCGGCACTGTCACCAGTTAAGTGCTCACATTGTTAGTGCTTGGGGTGACAGGGGAAGTGGGATTCAGTGATGACACGCCAAGGTGTCATAGCAGGGGTTGTGCTCATCAGTCATGTGAAAAGATTCTAGATTCTATTTTTGAGAAGATTGGAAAGTCTAGGAGAGGTCACCGCTGCGGCGCAGAGGTCATCGCCATTTGAACCTTTGTCCGAGCGAACGACAAACTGACTGCAAATAATTTCAATTTAGTCTTCAACACCACGGCTCAATCTCGAGCTCCGCACTAAGTCCTAATCACTAAACCCTCAAAGACTTCATTTACGTCACAGTTTTATGACTTAAAGCCTCTCCGCCAACATGTTTGACGGTTGCTGCTTTTAAGACTTCTTTTTTTTTTTTATGTCTGTTGGTTGCTCCTTGTTTGTGACATTACAGTGTATATACATTTAAAAAAATCATAAAACCCATAAACCTTTTGCTATATCTATTGCCTGCAATCGTGCATTAAATAACCACAACAAGAAGTCACCAGCTGCTGTCACAGATAAACCTTCCAGCACATTTCAACCTATCACGGCTATTACAATACCTAAGAGTCCGTGATAGGTAAACATCACTGATATCTCGGTGGGGTTCAAATATAGACTTTAAAAAAGGGCACATAATGCTGTCAAACAGTGGGCACAAGAGCCTTTATGCATGTGAAGATTTGGCAGTGGAACATCCACAAGCTCTCCTTCACGTAGTGGAAGCGTCTGTGAGTCCGTCCATGAGTGTGGAGACTGGAATCGGTCTCATGCCTCAACACCACGATACGCCGCGTATGAGACTGTCCTTTTGTCGTGTCAGTGTAGTTTTGTGTGAAGACACTTTCTGGTGAACACATTAATACAACAGCAACACATGGTGAAAAAAAACTTGTATTCACACCCCAACATCCCCCCACAGAGAAGATGATCTGATTAGACTTTGGAGTGCCTTGTTGTATAAATTTGCATATTAATAAGGAAAAGCAGATTTTCTTGAAACCACTCTCTCCCTATAATACTTCAAAGATATTTTCCACCAACATCATCGATACGAAGACGAATGTATTATTTATATTACTTAAAAATAACCATTCCTAAAAATGTGAACAATGGTTTGGCAAAAGGGATTTTTTATTTTCTTTAGATACTTTGGTTACTGTGTGATGTCAATGTGACAAAATGTACAAAAAGTCTCTCTTCAAAGTCCAGAATTATGATTTAATAGTTAATTTATGTAACAAAATCAAAAAAGTGTGATTTTTTTTTCAAATATTTTATCCAAATAACAGTCAGATACAGATTTATTAATTTTTTTAACAGACTTGAAAAACAAGCTCAAATGCTGGACGTAACTATGCCAACTCCGACTGTGGATTTTTTTGGGAGCAACTGTACACTTTGCTTTTATTCTCATTGTTGATGTCAGAGTTAGCCACTATTTCACCACTAAGACATTTTAGATTTTCGAGTGGAGCTCTTATCTGCAAAATTGTTAGGCAGACAGTATTTGGCTTGATCTTTGATCACACTATAGCATTACATGGCCTGTGAAGATGTGTTTGCAACTTAAAAAGCTATTTACTTGGTCCAACATCTATTTTCTGTCACACAGTCTCCGAATAACAGCACTTGCTTCTTTGACTTCCGTCTCCTCAATTTAGCCGAGCGTCACAGACGACACTGTTTTAACCCATGCTTGCCTCGATCTAATTACTTGCATGTGTTAGACTACAGGACATATTATTAAGATTAGGAATTACTCCGCAGTTGTCAATTACAAGGACCACTATTTACTGTCCTCGAGAGAAAACGGCTCATTTCATTTCATCACACAACCTAATTGAGTGATTGCATTACAGTGTAATACGGAAATAGCCAGGAAACCAATTTAGACTCTGTGAATATCACTGTAAGAAACTGGGATTAGTGCGTTGATCCATTTGTCTTGTTTTGTAGCTTCATGTATGTTTGGTATGTCTCCTGCAATTGGAGACCATCAATGTGTTTTTGTGTGAATCCATCGATCTATCTTTGCTCTCCTAAGAAGTGAAGAAAATAGACCTATAGGTAAACACTTGCTACTGATTGTTTGTAAAGTATGTAATCAAGAAGAATGTTATTTTCCAATTTGTTGCTGGCAAATTAAAGCCACCACAATGTAAAGACGTACAAAAGAAAGAAAAATAACTTCAAAAGCAAACCTTGAGGACAGTCAGGTCTCTGGGTTTATTTTTTTTCTTCATATGGGCTAAAATGGATTTTCTTCCTTCTCCTGGATCAACACAGGGTGTTCAAAAGTTGTCCCTTGGCTAGATCAACCTGCCAATTTATTTGGTCTCATGTCTTCCTTATTTTATGATCTCCTTTTTCTCCCCTATCTTGGGACACAGGAATATTTGTTATATTTATTGTCATGGTGCAGTGGTTTTATGTCCTTTATCATCCAATACTGAGGCGCACAATCAAAAAGTTGAAAGTCTTATTATTCTCCTGTTGTAGTTGTTTTACTGGAATATAAAAATGCCTCTGCTTTGCAGGTGTCACGCTGAATATATATATATTTCTAATTGCTTAGAACATATCCTCCAAGCACATAACCTGCTGTTATGGAGCATTTCTTTAGGCTAAAGGCTGCAGTGGTGTTAATAATCTCAGGAGTGTAGCAAAATTAAAAGGGAAACCACGCTTATCTAGTCCAATTAAGTGACCAAGTAACAAAAAAATGCAGAAATGTTTTGTGCTAATTGTGTTGGGCGGCACTAATTTTATTTTTGACACATGCAATTAAAAGCACATTTTTACTCCAAATTATACCGCTGGATCTTTTCATTGGTTGTGGAAATGTGTTTGAGTCTATTATACACATGAATAAATGTTTCATTAAAAGACTTTGACTTCAGTCAGGATTTCAGGGAGTTTTCATCATGTGAGTGTTTCATCTAGCTCAAACAATGCGCAAATCAAAGGGTTTCAATCTCAATTTACCTTTACTATATCAAACAGTCTGTAATATTTGCCTGAGTTAATAATCTAAATTTTTTGATGGAAACTTGTACACAGACCATAGCCTGCTGTGCGCTGTTTCTTGTGCACAGAAGAATTTTAAATATATAAATATAGAGGGTTTCCAGGCAGGGGGGGAATGTTACAAACCTTATTCTTTGTGGTCTTTTGTGTTATTAAAACTGCTTTGCACACTGTCCTCTTGTGGTCCAACCACATTTTTAAAAAAGAAATGAGCTGATAAAAATGTTGATATGCTTGTCTGAGTTGCCTTAAATTATTGCTGTGCGCTCACAAATATTTTATGCCCTGGGTTTTGCCACTTAGGCTATATACTAGCCCTGCGCACCCTCAGAGAAACACCTGTAGTAGTACTCGGTGCTGAGACGAAGAAAATAATAAATAAAACCGAGACAAAACTTTTATATTATAGAACTTTTTAGTACTTTTTAGTTTATTATACGCTTCCTTAATTTTTATGGGGCCCAATTTGCAAAAATATGCCTCTGAATTTTGTTTTTTCCTTATTATTTATTTACAGTTAAATGTACAAATCTTGTAAAATGATTCCAGAAAAAATACCAGTAGCAGTATGAAATGTTCACATTTTACAATCTGAATCTAAAACCTTTTCTTGACGGTTTGCTCACATCAGTTACTGTATAACATTTTCCCAATTGAAGCAGTGTATTGATTAGGTTTTTTATGCTGTCTTAAAGACATTAAAGACACTGTGTACATCTGTGGTGCAGATAAAATGACAATTAAAAGTGGCATAAAAACGGCTATAAAATCTGGTCTAGACCCCTTATTGCTGACAAGGGACATTTGTGGCTAAAGCATAATGAGACGCGTTTGATAGTTATTATTTAATCTTGATGATTTATATAAGCGGATATGCAGCACATACAGAATTAGAAACACAAGTGCAGAATATATAGAAAGTAAAGTACTAATGAAATGTCCTGATGGCTAATCTGGGAGATGAGGGCAGAAGGCAGGGTCACCTATCTCTCCATGTTCACAGCTCTCTCCACACATCATTCCCTTTTCTGTCACTTGTTATGAGAACTGAGCCATTAGAGAATCGGCCTAAAATAATCTCAGTCGTTGATATTTGCATAAAACGTTGGCAGTTGTGCTTACTGGAGTAACAGCATCAATCACCTTGTAAGCTGTTCAGGTGGTAGGATTTTTAATATATAAGCCTGATGTCACTTCCCTAACATTTCCAAGTGTGTTATCCCTGCCCAAAATAGTTCTGATGACAGCATTAACGAGACCAGCATTCTCTCAGTAGTGCATTTTTTTCAGGGCATGTTTGCTTTTTGCGGGAAAAAGGACTCTCTGCTAAAGGACATTCTAATGGATATGTAGGACTTAAAGGGCTGATTGGAAAGAAGGTGATGGCACACTCAAACCGAGAGCAACACACACATGCACGCTATAACACATTCACACACTTGCTTTCCTTAAGGTAGAAAGGTCAGTATCCAGAGGAGGAAATGGTGAGCCATTGTTATGATTGATCACACGGCAAGGTCCAAAGAGGACACAGTGTCACTTTCATTGTCAAACTCATTATACCACAGAGGAAGATTCCCCACCCCGGCTCTCAGAAATCCTTCCACTGCACGCAGAGATGAGGATAGGTATGTCGGCTTGGAGAGCTGAGTGAAATGTGCTGAACAGACAATAGTTTCACACCATACTATAGTGGGAAAAAGTATAATTTTGCAACTGGAAGAAAAGGAGAGAAAAATAGGAAATATTCAAATGAGTAGTGCGATAGTTCTCACTTGGAATATTAGCAATAGTAACAGTCAACTTACACTATAAACAATAAGGAGGACTGCCAAATCAATTAAAACATAACAAAATTGAAGTCGCGCAGCCAAAGGCAGCTTGCAGAGGTTTGGAAGGATATTCTGGTCCTGATTAAAAATGAATGGTATCAGAATACATAAAGCTTTCTGGCCAAGCGCCCAGAGCAAAGCATCCTGAAACTGTGGTCACTTCAGAGGCAGGGAAAAGGCATTAGGTATCCGAGCTATGAAGGATACTCAAGTAACAGACTGTTCTCGGTTCAATTCATCTAATCACCAATGCAAACCTAAGCACTTTGCAGATATAGATTTGAGGCCAACGATTGATACTGTATACCATGTAAACTGATTCATGCTCAAAGAAAGAAAACATATTCTCATGTAAAAGGCTCTCTTCTTCATATCTTGCCTTGAACATCCAAGCTGGGCCTTTTATCTAGGTTAAACACAACCCAACACCAACAAACAGAACATGAAACAGAATCCTTAATTTAGCCGACGAAATCTCATTTCCCCTCAAAATGAACTTCACAATGTACCAATCCTGGCCCTGAACTAGGTGTGATTGATATTTGTATAATTAAATTAGTCGTGATTCAATATAAAGCTAGCTTTTTTGTGTGTTGATCTTGTTTTACATTAGCCATTTGAATTTGAGAACACATTATTGAATTAGGGCAGACTTTTAGGTGAAATACAACTCCATCATGGCATTATTTACATTGTTTCAAGGACTTTTCTTTAGATATTGGAGTTGTTGTTGGTTTTGTTATCACCACAAAAGAGATACGGCAAGGTAGAAAGAGACTGATAATACAGAGAAATGATCAAATGCTAGTCTTTCATCTTAAGCACATAATCCAGGTTCATAAAAAGCCAATGAGCTGTTGAGTCCCAACTTCTAGACGCTCATTGTTTTGGATTGTTTTGCGTCTGTGCTATTGATCCTGCTGAAGGCTTCCAAAAGAGGTGAGGCCCGTCTCTGCCAAGAGTAGAGGTCACTCAGATAAATTGGCCAGGTTGGCTTTTAGCAGCTTCAGGGTCAAAGCCCATTCATCTTATTAGACCGATCTATCCTTTTAGAGGCTTCAGCAGAAGGATTAGACAATAGAACAGCACCAGGGCATTAGATGACAGACCATTTGGCAAATAGGTTAGAGCATTTTCCACCTATTGTCTTTTTCTATATTACCTGAAGGAGCTGTCTGGAGAGTTTTGCATGGCAGCTCTAAAGGAAAATCATTGCAGATAGGAACAGTCTGGGTGATTGTTTAAAGAGTGATTTTTACAAAGGAAATATGTCAAAATATATTGCAACATGCTCAGTCCTGATTGTTGCCAAAGCTGATATACTGCTGTGTATTCAGTCATTCAGGTCTCGTTTAACTTTTTTATTTATTTAATATGCTTACATTTAAGTAAATTAACCCATGCTAGACTTTTTGTGTTTGTTTTTATACATTACTACATTTTTCCTATTTTTTAAACTACAGATGTGAGCCTTAGATATAACAAATACATAAAAAATATAAAAATTCTGGAAACTAAATCCTAAATTAACACAGTTAGTCACATAAAACGGTGCACATCAGTGAAAGCATAACATAAAGCCTACCATCACCTCCAATCAAAATTAAGCAACCCTAATCTACACCCAAAGGCACTGATATTATCAGAAGTAACTTTATTAAATTAACAAATTTTGATCCATGTCAGAACATTTTGTCAGACGCTATCCCACCATAGAGGCGACAACTGGATTTTCTTTTGCCACAAAATGTACTACCCACTAGTACATTTTCACTGGTACATTTTCAACAATAAACCGAGTTTATATCCAGAGCAGGCTTGACCGTGCTAAGGGTGGGTGACCTGGCCAAAAGAATGTCAAAATCTTTTTAGATCAAATCACTGTGACTCATGGCTAAAACCTCACTTAAAAACTATGTTTCAGAACATCCTGTTTTCACTGCAAGTCCATAATTACAAATGTCACCAGAATAATAGTTATGACATTTGATACTAAAATTCGATGCGATTGTTCTTTGATTTTTTTGTTTTGTTTTGTTTTGTTTTTTTGTTAGTATCATAACCAGTACTGTGCCTACCAGTATTCTCCTCTATCCTTACATGCTGAAAAGAAGGGTGCCCTAAAGCATACCAAGTGGAAAGTACATAGAAAATGCTGACTAGTGCAGTTATTGTCTAAGTGTGTGTCACTTTATTGATAAGAATGACAGTAGGAGTCGGGTATGGGAGTATATCCCCTCACCCCCAGCCAGTTGCAGAAGATGGCCGTCCCTCCCTGAGCCTGGTTCTGAAAGGAAGTTTTTTCTTCCCACTGTCACCAAAGCGCTTGCTCAGATGAGGTCATCTGATTGTTGTTGTTTTCTCAGTTTTCCTGCGTTATTGTAGGGTCTTTACCTTACACTATAAAGCACCTTGAGGCAACTGTTATTGTGATTTGGAGCTATATATAAAGTACACTGAATTGAATTGATAAGTAATCTGCAAAGGCAATGTGCCAATGATGTCCTCGTGCTTTCAGACCAAGGGAGGAAATACTTTCAATTTAGCAAAAACCCTAAAAGATTGGTGCTGTGATCTGTTCAAAAAGTTTAAGATGAGTGAATTTAACTTCATACTAACTGTGAAGTTAGTTAGTTATGCTATATATATACTATTATATATGCTGTTTATGTATACTGACCCAAACACAATGCAACTAACACTATAGGAATCATCTAGAAATATTGTTTAAATAGAGCTGTTATGTATATCCATCCATCCATCCATTCTCTTCCACTTATCCAATTTAGGGTTACAGGGGGGTGGAGCCTATCCCAGATGTCTTAGGGCGAGAACCAGCGTACACCCTGTACATGTCGCCAGTCTCTCGCAGGACTAAATCATTGAGACAGACAACCATTCGCACTCACATTCACACCTATGGACAATTTAGAATCATCAGTTAACCAAAACCCTCTAATTGCATGTCTTTGGATCGTGGGAGGAGGCTAGAGAGAACCCATGCTAACACGGGGAGAACATGCAAACTCCACAGAGACCCTGGCCTGATGGTGGGATTGGACTCAGGACCTTCTAGGTCTGAGGACAGTGCTTTGACTGCATCTGTCAATAGCGGCCCTAGCATGCAATGGCATGAGCCATTGTCTGAAACACTGAGCTTGGAGGTTCTCCATGGGCTGAGAGCCTCATTGGAAAAACAGTTGAATGACATCAGGACAAACATTTTGAAAACATTTACCTAAACACTATA
The DNA here is from genome assembly GCF_057381915.1 of Diplotaxodon limnothrissa. Taxonomy (NCBI): domain Eukaryota; kingdom Metazoa; phylum Chordata; class Actinopteri; order Cichliformes; family Cichlidae; genus Diplotaxodon; species Diplotaxodon limnothrissa. The sequence goes on along the minus strand of NC_140597.1, from coordinate 5,819,938 downwards.
TAGCACCTTTTAATGATATAATCGATATGATTTCTCTGAAAAAGCGATTGCATGCCAAATTGAGATTACCCATGATCTAAAATTGTCACATCGCCCACACTTTTGGTAGACGGGCCAAACTGGCAAACTTGAGTTTACTGTTTACAATTCATTTACATGATTTTTGTGTCCAGTTTGCAGTAATTGCCATTCGGAGCTGCCAACATGCAAAGTTGCCCAGTGCAGATTAAACAAGTCGAACTGATACTGCCACTTGTTTTTTATCAACTTTTTTTTCAACTCATAGAAGAAAGCACCTTGAAGTATTGAAGAAACACTTCAGCCGAAAAATGCTTAGTCAAGTGGAATAGCATCTTAACATAGATGAAACATCCTTTCACATTAGTGTGTTGTTTCAGCTTAATTTTAAACTGCACAGTACAAACAGTGACTAAATGCAGGATGACATAAGTTGTCAAAATAAACAGTGACACCGTATTAGTTTGTTTATGCGAAAATGCTCAGTCTTTCAATCATTACTGCAGCGTAGCCTTTATGTCTGGTACATTTAATACATTGGCGAAGAAACCGAAGCGTGGTGTCAAAATGACACACACAGTATTCCAGTAATTGGCTGTCCACCCTCCTCTTCTCCTCCGTATTGTTGAGAAAAAATCCCTAATCACAGCACGCTGCCGCCTCCACAATTCATACAATGTCTTCAGTCATAAAGGTTGTAATAGTCCAAACCACCAGTTTACTGCCCATCTCTTACTCTTTTCTGTGGAGCAGTTGTTGTTTTTTTGTTTTTTCTTGTACTTCTTAGACTGCCTTTCACAATAGTGACTTGTTTTCAAATCACTCGAAAATGCACTGAGGGACAGTCAGGCTTCAAGAGGAGTTTCTTGGAGTTTGCTCTTGAAAGAAGTATGAGGATGACATTTGGGACGTCATTAAAACAGCTTGAGAGCGAATTTTTCTTCCACCCTCTGCTGCATGACACAATATATTTACCATGGCAAAAGAATATTACTCACAAATAATCCAGTGCCACAGTGTGCCTCATGCAGAAGCCATTTTGCATCTTAGATAAAGTGGTGGCTGTGTGACTGATGACTCGCTGTGTAACATTAAATCATCATGTCATTCTGTCTGGGTCTATCACATTTCCACAGAACGCAACAGTTTTTTATCATTTATGTCCTAAGTAATGTTATGTGGTTAGATTACACGGAAAATGCTTTGATAATTGCTTTGAGGAATTTGATAAGGGCTTCTGTGGTCAGGACTAGAGATAAAGAAAAAAATGTACATAGGAGTTCAAACAAATGATAACTCATTTCCTCCTTTAATATTTCATACCACAGTTTATTTTGGGTGGTGACTCAGTTCCAAGGCTGTTACAGCATTCGCTGGAGATGAAGCGCTATCTCCATTGCGTGTGGTGCCTGCCTACAGTTCTTGAGGGTAGCTTTTCCACAGACCCTGTGCTTAATTTTGCCCATCCATGCAAGTCTCAGAGGTAGCTAAGTGCCAAATGAAAGTATAGTATTAGCTACAAAATTGAACATTATGCTAATATGTCCTGGGCGACAACTTCAGTTGTGCGGGTGAAGAGCCCTTAGATTATCTAGTAGCAGTACTTTTACTCTCCATTATACTTCATGAACAACATTCATTTCACCACTGGCTGCCTACCAGGGTGGGCTATATTCTTTCCATCATTTAGTTTGTAGATGTTAGTGTTATATGCACCAGGTGTGGGCTGACAACTACATGAATAATGTGTCTAGTAGAGGGGAAACTCAGTCAGGGGAAGCCCATTCCCTGGACTCTCCATTAATATCACAGTCCACTCTTTCAGGGGATACTGCTGACATTTTGCTCTCTGTGTAATACAGACCTAACCTTTAAGCATTGTAAGGAAGAAGCCATTTTTCATAATCCACTGTTCATTTTAGAGAATTCCCCTACTACTGCCTTCTATGCATCTGTCCTCATTTTCCTCCCATTGTCTTATACTTTTTTTTTTCCTGTTAGGGATATGCAGCAGTCATCATTTGTTTTCAGGCTACAATGTTTAAAATAAAACTCCCTCAACTGAATCTGCAGCACTGTTACACTTTCCCCAAAAATACAGTATCTGTTGAATTTTGTGTAATTCATGAGGCAGATTTTGCAGTGGGAGCCAGGCCATAGTTGATGACTTGGTTGGATGATCAGAGTGCACATTTTGTTGTGTCCAAGTCTGCCCTAATTCCTTAAATCCCAACTTAAGTGTTAAGCCACCATAAGAAAAACTGGCAGGTCCCTTGTGCCCTTCTTGAAGCTGAGTGGGCTGAAGGAAAGTCATTGTTTCAGCAGTCGGTAATGATGATTAGCCACAATCTGGAGGATCGACTGCACATCGGTCAAATGCGTCGACATCCTCAAAGGGAGAGATGGCCTGCTGTCCTAGCCTCGCATACTGAGCAGATTGATTGTGTTTCCTGCAGAGATTTAGGGGAAATCTTTGATGTGTGCATGGTAATAATGTGGACGGCCTCTGAATTAAAGGGCCGAAGCTTTTTTAACATATTCTGATAAAATCTTAATATAAAGGATAATTTAGCTTTTTGATACAATGCAAGAATAAAATACACAAACCGTGTGCCATTTCATCTCTGCTTACTAGAATATCTCAGTATCAAAATGCTCCTTTAAAAGTTCTTGACCCATTTTATAATATGACAAGTGTTAATTTGAATGAATATTTTCTGTCACCCAGTAGTTTACTGATAACACTGTCTGCATTGTGCCTTTTCAGTCTGCGTCCCTTGCTGTCTAACAATGCAAAAATAGCTGACAGCATTGTGTAAGCAGGCTCAGAAACAGTCGCAAACTTAAAGTAATAAAGAATTCATAAACAAAAAAGTTTGGGAGCTTGAATTCTCCACTCAATACTGGTGAGCTGCTAGTGTTTAACTTTGTCGGTGCATGTTTTTTTTTTAACAGCGGCTGCATGTGATCATAATGTGGTAATTAATTGGATACCTCATTTATTTCACTTAGGTCTAACTGGAGGTCTCCATGCTGAAATTAATTTTGCATGGTAACCTACCTTGACATGATTGATGATTCACACAAATGTTTCAGGTTTTGCTGTGTATATTAGGGCAAGTGCATTCCCCATTTCAATGCAAAAGATCTTTCGTTTTTGTAATGGTATAACACTGGGCATGATTTGTGTAATTAAAGCCAATTCTGAAAGGTCCCAGTGACTAGAAGCACCCACTGGCACCATGCTTGGAAATATTGTGCTCATTTGTTCTGACTTTACTGGAAATAGCCTTTATTATAGAAACAATGATAGAATCCAGTAAATCAGGGAAAAGTATATGGTGTAGTGTTGCCATCAATAATAGATTGGAAACAAGTCGGCACTGATGGAACCTGAGGCCTTTCCTTTGTGGAGGTCTTAGTGCCGTAGCAATGCATGTGAATAATGCATGGTCCCAGATAGACTCCAGCTCCCTCTCTAGCCCTTCCACTCACTGGCTTCCTAGCTTGAAGGCTGGTGCGGCACTTTTCCCCAGCAGTGATTGGCTGTGCCTTGAGGGCAGTGGAGGAGATGGGAAATCACCTGCCCCATTTAGCCATGCTGTGCTAGCTGCCTTGGCGCCCCACTGTTCAGACCTTTGTGTCTGCTGCTGGCACTCGACATTAGGACCTCTGGTTAACTTTAGTTGGGATGCGGTGGCACAGAGCTGTCATTTGGATACTTATTATCGCCCCAGACTTTTTTGAAAGGTAAATCTACTGCACTGCACTCCCAAGGTTCTTCTTCTATTTTTTCCCCACCCCTTTTTTCTCCTCGCAGAGCAGGCATTGTGATTGGCAGTAATGCAGTGTCGCAGTTCTGCCACAATAACAGTTGTTGCTTCTGCTTCTTCCTCGATGTTTCTCACTCCAGTCACCCTCCCCCATCATTCTCCCCGCCATCTTCCTTTTCACTGTCATTTTTTTCCTTCTTTTTCTTTTCTTTTCTTTTCTTTTTTTTCGAGTTTTCTGTCACACTGACGTATGGTGCTGGTGTGGGAAGCAACCGCCACGTTCTCAACGATCCAGCCTTGAGAACCGAGAGGGCTTTCAGCGTCCTCTCACCCAGGGGTCTCGGTGGGGAGTCCGCTGAAGCTGGGCACCCTGTCCAGCCCCCCATGGAGCGAGAGCCAGGCCACGGCACCACATAATCCATATTCTAAAGGCCAGCTGGACTGAAACCATAGTGCTCTAGGAGAGCAAAGAGATCTACCACCCCCGCCCACATCCCACTCCCCAGTAACTGAGTACCTCAGACAGCTTTAGCATGTCAAAATTGAAACTGGGCTGAATAGCTGCCATTTAGCACCAGCTCTTTAGTAGAAATAAGAGTCCGTTTTCCCCCTTAAGCTGCAGAATTAAGCATATTATGTGAAGAAAATCCTGGCCCGTTTCCCATATTGTTTACTTGGGTAAAATTTACTGCAGCATCTTTGTGTGACTGCTTTTTCGCCCCTGCTTCTCCTGCCCCCTTTTGTTTGCACATGGTGCTGTAGTGGAAATGAGCTGCTTGGCTGGAGATGGTTTGGTATCAAGGGGGCTTTTAGGGTCAACTTGCTTTGACAGCAGGAGGATACATTTTGATGGCTGAGTGTCAAAAAAGGTAGGTATTCGAACAGACTGATATTTATTTCTTGTCCAAATGAACCCTCGTGTTCTTTTGGCCATTACCAGCAACACGGTAAAACAAATATTACACAGTTTATTGGTTGTATTGTGGGCTATCTTTAAAAATAGACTTTCAATCTGATAATTGAACATTTTTCTTGCAATGGGATAAGGCTTTAACTCACCCACGTGACTGTGTCTAGTTTTAATTCTACCCTCCGCCTAAGACATATCCTGTGGGAATTATAATGAGGTTTGTTATTCCCCAAAGAATGGAAATTGACATCATATCCAAGGTATTCTAAAGTGACTAATGTAAAAATGTTTCCTTCCTAAAATAGTCTGTCCTACACTAGGTCTCAAATACCTTTTCTTCAGGATGAAGGATGAATATAATATGGGCCACTCAATATGAATTTCACTCAAGCCGTACTGAACTGGGGCACTCGTTGATTACTAGAGCTGGAGACCAAACTCCAAACAGATTTCCCTACTTGAGCCCACAGGCGTGACCAAATTCTTTGAGTCAATGTGTGGTTGCAGTGGGAAAATGTCAAATAAGCTCTCCCTTGTTCTCAACCCCAGAGGCATCACTTTTGATGTCCACCTTCAAAGAAGTCTTATCAGTTCTTTGCTGTTTTAGTTGTTGATCATTAAAGTGGATTATTACAGACGGCTGCGTCCACATGATAATTTAAAAAAACATGAAATGCCAAATTGATTGTGCAAGAAGATATGATGCACTTCAGCACTGTGTGACCTATTAGACTCCTATCAGAAGAAGTAGTTTTCTAAGTAGAAAAGGCAACAGCATTTTTTACAAATGCATTGCACATTATTTAGTTAAACAAGTATGTTTTATAGAGATTTAAAACAGAGGCTTTGGTATTAAAAACAGATACATATACAGGAGGGAGGGCAAGTAGAATTAGAAAGACCACAGACCCTTTTACAAAAGGTAAATGGCTTTTTGATCTGAATGCGAGTCCAAGTGCTTTAAAGATGCATTCTTCTCACTGTTCAACAGGGGGCAACTTATCTGCTTGCAAAAAAGTCTAATTGCAAAGAAGTCTTTGGACAAAAAAACCCACTGCTTAATTTATCTATAACCACTTTTCTGATAAGTTTATGTTTTTAATCAGTCGTTTAAATTGCTACGTAATGCAACATGATTTTCATTTTGTAATTTATGTCCCCATGCAGAGAGAAACATGGTGTGATTTTGGGTGGGATGCGTTGTAACCACGTGAGCGGTGTCTTTTGTTTCATCCAAAAATGTAAAAAACTAAGTTGGAGACATCCAAAAGCTCAGATGAGCCATCAAATGGAACTTCATAAACCAGCAGCTGCATCCATCTCATACAGGCTATGATAAAAAAAAACAAAACTGTAGGTACATGGAGGCAGGGGAAGGTTGAAAAATAATCTCATGGTTTTATATCTAGCATAATCTCTTGCATATGTGATGAGAATTGAACCTTTATGTAAATATGATGACTATAGTTTCTATTTCAGACACTGTTTTGCAAGCAGTGCCTATATATTAAAGTGGACACTAATACTGTTTAGTGAAAAAAATGTAATAACCCAAAAAAGGAAACAGCTGATTCCACCGTGTGTTTTACTGCAACCACATGCTGAATAAGGTGATCTCTGGATTGCATTCACCAGCAAGCCCACACCTTTAAGCCTAAAACACATGACTTTATATAAAATCTTCACATTTTCATAGTATCTGAACACATAATAATGAATTTGACAATTTACTGGCATTTTACTTTAGCTTTAAAGGTCACTATTTTCTGATGCTTCAAATGAAAGAAAGGTTGTTGTTTTTTTTGTTTTTTTGCAGATTGTGTTAAGGGTATCTTCAAAGCCAATACTGTATTAAACCATTTATTGATCCACATACACTGTAATTACATGGGCACTCACAGATTTTATCTATAGCTCTCAAAGATCTTTCCAGTGTTTTAAGAAATAACCCTAATGATGGCAGGCAGGCTGTTCTACTGTGGGCTTTAGAGCAAACACAAAGCCTGTTATGAGCTGAAGATGTGAAGTTTCTGAAGCTAACAAGGGTCTAAGGAAAGACACCTTCTATTATTGGAAAGAGAGGTTTTTAGAACTTGAGACATACAATTGACTACGACTGATATTGTCTTGGCCTTTGCACACGTTGGCATTCTTTTTTTCAGCTCGTCTTCCTCTTGTTGCCTCAACAACTTTGAAGTGTAACACTGAATAGCTGTAATACCTGACTAGGTATTGTTATCACCAGGAAGCAAAGTCAAGTAAAGCTGACCATAGAATTCATTCTTATCCTGTCTGTTGATATTATTTCTGGACTTTTAAACTAAACTTAGCGTCTATAGCATCTCTCTTCTAGATGTTAGTTGGCTTTGGATAAAATTTAAAACTGAGAAATGTGTTAGGCTTTAGATAAACGATGTCTAGACAATTTCCTAAATTCCTAATAGGGGGCAGAGTTTGACGAAATATGCACGGTGGAAATATGAGTAATAAAAAAGCCACATTCTTGGGTGATATTATATAAATCACTATAGATTTGTGTCATTTGCCAGAGCAAATCAAATCAAAACCAGGATGCTAATCAACTCAAGTGCAAAAACAGAAAATCGTATAAAATTAGAAGTACAACATAACGACAATAAATATAGCAGCGTCTATCAAATGAACATAGTGATGTGTTTACTTGGGTTTACAGTTCGCTTTGTTAGATTACATTTGAAGAAAACAACTTAAGAAAGCTAATTAGAACAAAGCCATTTCCAGTTCACAGTGGACTATGGAAATAAACTGTTTTCTTTTGATAAGTACAGTTTTTGAAAGTATGTCTTATATCAGAACAAACACAGATTTCTTTTTCAACAGGCTGTCAAAAGTAAACGAACAACCCTGGTAACATAATGAATAGGAATGGGTCAAAACAAGACAGCTTCTCATCCCATTGTTGACAGATCGTATAAAAGTGTGGCATTAATGAATTATTTTTGATTGTCAGTGTTGTAAACTACAAATTTCAGAGCACATAATATGAACATTTCCAATGGCAAATGCGGCTGTTGCTCCTGTCTGCAGCTGTAAGGATCACATTTATGCCACTGTATATGCTATAATTAAGCATAAGATATCATAAAAGAATAAATTAATATGCCAGACAAAGGGTATCCAATATGTAGGTCAGCAAAGCGAAGATGAATCATAGCTCGTGTTAGAATGTGATAACCAAATGATGTCAAAGTGAAAGAGAGCCATTTAAAAGTGGCACTTTAAGGTCTGCATGCCGTACCTCAGCGGCACTCTCCCTCATGAATTCACATCCAGGTTTTCTGTCAAAGCCTGTCACTTAGCTCGATAATCTTTTCTGGAAACCGCTCCATTTTTTTTTCTTTCTTTCTTTTTTGTTTTAGGGTGGTATCCCACCTCTCCCTCCCGCTTCTCTTATGCCGCTGTTTCTTCGGAGGGGTAAACACACACGCAAAGCTCCTCAGCCTATCGTCTGTGAACGCCGCTACAGCCAGACAGCGTAACACGATCCATGATAGAGTGGTGCAAATCGCCCAGCGCTCTCGTCTACCATCTCGCATAAGGAGGGGGAGAAGCCCATGAGATAGGTTGAGTTTAAAAAAAAAAAAAAAAAAAGGAAAAGAGAAGGGGGAGGTGGTGAAGAGCTGCTGGAGAGTGCGGCAGCGGTGGCTGGCAACTAGAACGATGCTGGTGTGACTTTCCGGTCCACTAGGTTTTAACCCTTTTGACATCACTTGAGTGCCATCCATGTGTCAGTGTGATAGTGTTCTCGTGCAGTGTGTGGCTCGCTTAGCAGCAGTGGGAAGAGGAGAGATCCAGAGCGTTTGTAAATCCAATACAAGCAGCATCATCGCATCCTGAGAAGTGGACCTTGATACAGTAAAGCCTCAGTGGGAAATTGCTACAGAGATTCTTCAAGGTAACACAGCAAGTTCTTTTTATTGGAATAAACATATTCAAATAATCCAAAATCGAATCTGTTCTGCATTTCTGTTTCTTTTTACTGTATTTCATTATTGCTGTTTGTTCCTGGACATCTGTGCTGACAAATCTAGAGTTGAACATGAATTCCATCTGTCAACAACTTGGATGTGGCAAAATAATGTTTAATGCATTGCAAGGGCTGTGCAGAAGCAGATCTTTTCTTTGGATGGGCCTTATTGTTACTGTAGGAATCTACAGCCTATTGTATTCTTCTTTTTTTCCCCCAATCCCCTCATAGATCTTTTTCATGTGGGGGTGGCGTGTGTTTAAAATGGTACTGCATCCTAACACGTGTAAATTGATGATAGCATTCTGGTAAAAATCATGTCCACAGGCTTGGAAATATTTGCACTATAGAATAAGATAAGGCGCATTCAGCAGGTTCAGGTTGCTTCTTGGTAACCTGGAAGCATTTTTGTGGTGCATTGCTCTTTCGCATAAGCACATATGGTAAAGGGATTATTGTTTCTCTCAAGTCATTAGTACTAGCACTTTATTATGTGCAAGAAATGGGGGAAATGGAACCTTAATATTGTATGAAATGCAATATGAGAAAATATCGCCCTGAGCTTTATAAACAGTGTAAGAACAATTAGATATCATATGCTTTAAAAGAAACTGCTGGTCTCGTAATTCGTTTCCCATTCCGTATTCACATGATACCCATGAAGTATTATGGGTAATGTACGCAAACAGGGGACATAGGTGTTGCTTTTTGGGTGTTGACTTGCCTTTGATTAATCATTTCGGGTTGACGTCATGGCCTCGGAGACAGAGATGGATTGAAGTGCTTAGCAGACCAATAGCTACAAAGACAAAGAGTAATTGGTGTGTAGCGAGTGGTAGCCAATGTAAGCAGAGCAGATGCATCAACAGAGGAATAAGTCTGAGTACTGCAAAGGGTCATACAGTGGCAGTCCCACATACATTTACAGGTGACAGGGAAATGTGAGCAGGTAAATGCAATGAGGCTTTCCTCTGCAGGCAATGCATCTTATGAGGCATCACTACGAATTATTCTCTGGGCCATGAGGTGAGTTCTGGAGGAAGGTGAATACATATATATTGTTTAGCTGCTGGAATGAGTGAAAAATAATTGCTTGCATCCTTTTTTTTTTTGTGCTTATCTTAACATTCATTAGGTTTGTAATTTCGAAGCAGCAGTCTCTTGGTGATATTGTTTTTGCTATAGCTGGATTTCGGTCCTATTTGCCTGTGCAGCTGTGTGTTGGAGTAATTGAGGGGGTGGACATGGTGCTGAGGAGGTTGGTATATTGTGATACAGCCATCTTAATATATGTCAGTGGTAATTACATTGAAAGAGTGGAGAAGTGTCTCTGGAGAAGATGGAAAATTTACCTCTGCACACGCTGAGTCGGAAATGCTAAAAAAGGGGTAAAGTTTGAACGGCAGCATGCATGTGCTTTCAGAATATGAACGATAACTTTAGTATCAAATAATAGAGCACGGATGGACTATCAGTACTTCCTGCAGGCTTGCTTTTGATTCATGGTTGTTCTCAGTGGACGACAGCTGCTCGGCACTTGCATCAACAGTGAGGTCTGAGCAATTTTGTTTTAATTTTCTTATCTCATGTTTCACCAGTCAGCTCTGCCAGTCTCATTCTCCTCTTAGTCTTACTGGCAAACACACGTCAGGACGCTCAGGGCCAGTGAGAGCCTTAGCCAACAAAGGCTGTTGTGCATTATGGCGTGGTTTCTAGATGAACTGTTCTATAATTTATGCAATGAAAGGATGAACTGTTGTTTAATTTATGCAATATCTGAATGAGGACTTTGTTCTTGGACAGCGCACAATTTCTCCATGCCTATCTCTGAATTTATGTGTGGTTCACCTTAAAACCAGGGTGAAAACAGCATCACTTGCCTTAAACGTTAAACTAAGAATCGCTAAAAAATGTAACTTTTTATTTACTTACATTTGCTAAAGTCTTAATTTAGTCAGTGAATTATAGTGAGTTTACCTTTTTTACCTAAAACTAAAATAAACCTGACTTGTGTATTTAATCAAAATGATGCAAAAACTTATATTCCAGAGCATTTCTCTGGAATAAAGTAAAGTATGCATATTCCAATGGATATATGCTATATAAAGTACAGCTGTCCACTCTGCATATACATAGATTCGTTAGATTGTGAGGTAGGTTAATCAATTAAAAATTAGAACAGCACCTGGACCTGATTCCTCAAGAGACAAAGCTTTTTTGTCCCGTGCATTATCTTCATTTCCACATCTAAAATGATCTTAATAAGGTTTTTGGAAAGCATGTGAGTGTGAAATTGTTCAGAGTGGTGTCATGTGGGAGAGAGTGAACCCTTGTTTTTAATTAAAACTCAGTCAAATAATGTGGATGAGAAATCAGCACACCTGAAAGCTTTAGCCAGTGTCTGTTGGGAAATTTTAATTAAATTTTTAAATTTAATTGCAGTAACCTAAATGTTAAATTTAATATAGCATTTACAATAATAAGAAAATAAAGAGTCACTAATGAGTCTAATAATTTGAACACTGTCGTATTAACAGCGCTGAAATGTGCTGGTGAAAAACTAAACTTTGGATTAGATGATTGTTGTTCACTGTGTCAAACAGCCAGGCTGAACTCACACCGCCGCTCACATTCGATGACTGAAAAATGAAGTGAAAATAAATGTTCTGGCAGATGGAATTGCATTCATGGATCATACGGATTTGAAAATTAACATGCAGTAGGTGTTTAAATGCCAGTGTCAATAACAGAAACACAATAGACAACTTTAAGTTACAGACTTGAAATTTGGATCAAACACTGAATTCTGTTGTTAAGAAAGCTGCAGTATTTTCATGTGTGATATTATCTAAAAATGAACGTGTTCTTTTTTCAGTTTAATGCAGAAACTGTGTAATTAAAACTATATAACTAATATTAAAATGATCAAACGACATTATAAGTTTTGACGTGGCTGTTTTTAGTAAGTACAAATGAGGTTTTAACTATATGGAGTGCAACGAATAAAATGTGCATATTCGCTGTTAAACAATGAAATGAATATTAAATTTAAGCTTCTGGTCTTGAGTCATGCTAAGAGTACCATAGTTGTAGCAGTGTGAGAAGTACAGTATAAAATGTCATAATATGGATACTCCGGTAAAGTAAGAAAGTAAGGAATTTGTGCAGTGCAAACTCTACAGTGTCAAGAAAATATGTCATGGTGGCAAAAAAAAGGCAGATAGTTCTCCCCCGTGTGTAAATTGTAGAGTTGAACTGACAGGTGGGCAAAACTACAGGGTTCTGACTGCCTGTGAAAGTGTTGTTTGTGTTTGGTATTCTTTATCTTCATATTTGACCTTTTTAAATTCTGTGAGTTTGCTCCAGTCTTATACACTTGGCAGGGTACAGCCAACTTTCCTGGATAATAAAAGTTCAGCATGTTACGCTGTTATTGAATTTTACCACCATCTAGTCTGTGCTAATGAGTTGTTCATAACACCTATAAGCACATTTGTGGCTGTCTTGCTGTAGTGACCAGAATTCATAGGATAATGATGGTCCTTGCCTCATGTAATGGCGATGGGAAAAGTCTGGAGCCACAGTTCGTCAGCTGTTTACTGTGGACATTTACGGGTATCATTATCCACATGGTGATACCAGTGGGTGGCTACCAGAGCTGGAGGTGAAATAAGCTATTTAGCAGCTTTATGAGAGCATCCCTAGCCCGCGATGTTTTCACATCCAGGGTCAAAACTTGGCAGCCATCTAATCTCTCTCAGTCTCAGAGCTTTCATTAGCATGTCACTTGATCAATCAAGGCTGCTGCAAGTGCCAAAGTCAGACACATTTTTAGATAAAAGGAGCATAATCATAATACCTATTTAGATCATCACTATTCACTGTCATAGCCAATTTAAGTGTTAATTTTCATAATGATGCCTTGGGATATTGGGATATTTTGAGTGCCAATATATTTTGCCACTCGAACTAAATTTTTCTGACTTTTGTGCCAACGCACTTCCAATGGGAGTGAGAACGAGTAGTGAAAATATTGATTACAACAAGTGGTTGTTGTGTTTAATATTGATTTTGTGAGGATTCCTCAGGCTAGATATGATGTTATACAGAAACACTGATATTTTCTAGAATTCCTGCAATGGAATCGTCTCCTTTTAAGTGAAGATGACAGATAAAGGTTAGGTTGTCTCACCTGCCAAATGCCAGGCTGTTGTCACATCTGGATACAATAGGACATGTCAGAAATCCGTGGCCCCTCCTATTATCCGCCTTTACTTCTTTCTTAATCAGGGGCAGTGGATGGGAACAGAGGCAAAGAGTAGCTTTTTATCCCTTAATAAAAGGCCACTTAGGCAGATATTTCTCCCCAGACTCATCAGCTTTGGTCTCTTTTTTTTTCCTGGCACCACATGAAGGAGTTTGTGGAAGAGGGCAAACATTACATCTAATTAAGGATACTTTTCATATAAGATCACCTCTCTCCCCAGTAATTTCTCTTTTCACCCGTTTCTCCTACCTCTCCCCGCCCTGCATCTCTCCTCTCTTCTCTGTCTTTTCTCTTTCTTATCATCCATCATAGGAAGCCCAAAGGTGCCCTTCACAGTTACTGTACCTTTCTGGTTAGCTCTTGATGCCTTTTGAAATCATTGGCTTACCCATGCTTTGATGTTGCCTTCAAATGGAGACTAAGCAAAACTTTGAAGTCACGACCTAGATGTGGCCAAGAATGTCGAATCACTGCAACAAAAGTTCACAAAATTTGTTGTTTGCGAATGTGCTGCGCATCATTAACATGCTGTACGTTTTGAGTGGTAGCATCTTGAAGGGGTTTTTCAGGAATCAGCAGTATTTGTTTTGAAAAGTGAAAGGGAGGGAATGAGTGCTCTGTCTGACTTTGTTCTATTTCTGGGAATGGCTGCTGGAGGATTACTGCAAGTGGCAGAGTGTTCATTATTTAGATGGCAGTAGTGGAGTTGGGAAAGGGTGGTTTTATAAACCACTTGACTATGACATGTGTGCTGCTATACTAGACGCAAAGTTTCACCTCCTTATTTTTTTCTTTTAGCCGGGGCACTTGTGGCAGCTCTCTGCCAGAGACAGTCGACACTAACTGGAATTGATGGAGCAAACTCAGATTGATGGAGTTAATGGATGAAATCGTTGCGAGTTCTCCAGGATTGCTCTCCATATAGGCTTTGAAAGTCATGAAGCGTTCATCCAGCTGTTTCATGGTGCATGTCAGATGTGGTATTATAGTTTTAAAATACAGCATCTTTCCTGCTTGTTATTACATTCAGTATGACTGAGCTGAATATCTACAGCAGGAAATCATTGTTGAGCCTGGCTGATTATGAAATGATGACCGTTTTGTCTCCCTGCCCGGCTCTGTATTTCTTCAAAAAGATGAGTGGCGATAGCAGAAGCGACATTTTGAGATGGCCTAAGAGAAAAATGTGAATCTGAAATGAGAAAGCTGTGACAGTTATGTGTTGCAAAGCAAAAGATGGCGTTCTCTGCCAATGTGTTGGGACACCAGCAAGGAATATTCTCCCAGTGTTACACTACCGTCTCTATTGGTTGAAGTGTTTACCCTGACAGTTTTCAGCTTGGACACAGAGAGGGTCCCGCCGCTGTGATTAATGCACTGCCATGCCGCCATGGTACAGGATGTCTCTCGGCGGTCTCCTTCCCCTGTCCAGTACTCCTCCCTGATATTTCACTAATGTGACATGACAATAAAGAGATTGATAGTGATCATTATGCTGCTCTCAAAGAGTAATGTCACTTCCCAGCATGATCCAGCCAGTTTCTAATTCAACTACTGCTGTGGGTAGCATCTGAGCAGTGGTGTTGCATATATTTACTGTACATATACATAGCAACAACCGAGTTATGTTAAACCAGAAGCAGTGACATTTAAGAATTACCTCCCGCTGCTGTTATTTCAAAGTACTGAAGCACTATTTGCATGTTTAGCTGTGAATACAGTGCCTCAGGATGGCTCTATCCAACTGAGGAACTTGACACTGCAAGTATCACCACAACACTTTGCGGGCTATATCACCATTTCCCCAGTAGTCTGTCTACAAATAAAGGTGTGAGGGTCATTCATTTGTTTCCCTTGCTGTAAGTCTTTATAGCTAAGTTGATTTGTTTATCTGTATGTGTTTAGCCCCTGGCCCCAATCTTCTGAGAGAGAAAGAGGTTTAGCATTTAAATTGGTTGATCCACCGCACGTTTGCTAAACCTGTTTTTAAAGCATTACATTGATGAAAAGCAGACACTAATCCCTGCGGGTGTGCGACCTTATCTGACTAAACACCTGACAATGAGATTCTATTGTCACTCCGGGAACACAAATACTCTGGGTAAATGTGCCTTGCCATAGTTATTGACCTCTGAGGGCTACTGTAGCCGCAGGTGAACTCACTACAAGTATGATTTACAGCATGAAGTTTTGAGAGCAGAGGCTGTTGTTTTTGACGCTAGGCATTGCTGGAAAGCTTCTGATTCTTTCTAATTCATGCAGTAATAGTAGTTTGTCCGCTGTTATTATCTTCTCTGCCTAAACATTTGCTACAGTAAATCCTCAGTGTCCAGACCTGACTGAAGAGATTGGGATAGCATATTAGCTTTGAGAGGTAATCCCAGAATCTCCTGTATGCATTTCTCTTGTGCTTATATTCACACAAACTGATCCTCTAGTATCACACTTCCCATTGTGTATTTAGCCAGACAAGACATTTAGTCAATATTGCTGCTATGAATATGTAGGAGGAAAAAGGCCTTCACCTGAATGTGGCAATTTGATTTTGAACTAAATCATAGGGATTACATTATTGACAGTGCCTTGAATAAACATCAGGATGAGGTCAAAATTCATTGTCTGACATTATTTGTGCATATCTGGAACACGTTGAGGTTTTAAATCAAGCAGAGATTGGATCTGATTTTTTTTTTCCTCATTTATTGAATTGAAAATTTACTCTGTGTGATAAATTATCATAATGTGATGTTAAACGCCCCATCTTGACATGATTTTTGCACAGACAGTGAGAAAGGATCGTCTTGTGGGATTAAATGTGTTATCAGATGATGTCCAGCGTTACGGATTGGCAGTGAAGTGTATCTCTGGACTATGAGCGCTGCATGTTGAGTTGCTGCCTATGTTGTTGAACCTTTTCAAACTGCAGTATGCTTCTTGAACAAGAATTTTTCTTTCCATTAGAATGGATTCTACTGTCATGATATAGCATCATAATATGCTGCAGAGATCAAACAAGTTGAAGAGAAAGGAAACAAATGGCAATTTGCAGCAGTCCATTGTGGATTATGGTTGAAACTTGATATATAAAACAAGTGAGTCCAGACTGTGGTGTAAACGATGCGCTTTCTAGTGTATCAATACACTACAGTACACTTCAGTCTGAACAAGAGTAAAGCACATACAGTATTATCATACAATATTATTTCTTGCAAGAATATTAACTAGCTGCTATATTTTTAATAGATTGACAACTTATGGTCATACTAAAGCATATGTTGCTGCTACTGCCGTTTCTCTGAGATTTCACTTCTCAGTTTCCATTGTCAGTCTTGTCTTGGCTTTTATGATCTTTATTCTGATGGATGTATTCCAGTGTGAAATGATTCAGCCGGGTGTGAATGTGGACCATCTAGAGCTGGGTGATATGAGATTTTTTCATATCACGATATGTTCTTTTCATTTCAGGCGATAATGATATCTATCACGATATAAGCCAAATAACTATATTTGTAAGATTTAAATGTGCTGTTGCTCACAAGTAAAATGTGAAATAATCAGCAGCTTGTTTTTATTTAAATATTTATTTCCCATAATAAGTTCAACAGGGTAGATGTACTTAAGGAACATGAGACTTTTTCAGATAAATAAAGGCAAATATTGCAAACTACACAAAAGGCAGCCGCTAAAGCGTTTAAGTTTCAAAATAGAACAAACGAAACAGACTAAATTGTCAATTCCACTTAGAAACAAAATATTAATTCTAAAAATAAATCTTAGTTTGTTTTACAGAAGAACAGACAAAACTGACTAACCTTTGTCAATATCAAATAAACTGAGAACTAAAAGGAAATTCTCAATCTCTCCTTGTTGTATAGCTGAGCTTTTCAAACAGTTTTAACAGTTACTTTAGTCTGACAAAAGCCGAATGACGAATTAGCGCTTCCAGTCAGAGACTGAGGCTACGTCCACACGTACACGGGTATTTTTGAAAACGGAGATTTTCCGTTTTCGTTTTAAAAAATAATCCCGTCCACACATAAAGGCAGAAATGAAGGAAAACGCTGCTATGAACATGCCAAAGCAGCAGGTGGCGCTAGATTCCTAACCGTGCAGAAATGTTGGCCAATCAGAAGTCTAGAAGCCTCGGTGGGAAAAAGTAAACAAAGCTGGGGCATAGAAGCAGAACAGAGTCGTATGTGTGGAGGGACAGTAACTGTGTGTATATGTAAGCATTTAAACACTGCAGAGAGTAGAATTAACAGTATTGTAGAAATTCATTTCACCGAAACAATAACGTGGCGCACAGTGTGACGCATGCACCAGTTTATTGTATTTCCAGACTTGCTTTCGGCACATTTACAGTGCACGCTACTCTGTTTTTGTCAGACTTGAAATAGCCGAAATACCTTCCCACTACGGAACTTCTATGGCTCTTCCGTTCGACAATCTCTCCGGCATTGGAACCATCATCTGTTTTCTCTTCGGTCACGCTCGGTTGATTTTTCTAGTCGGCACACTCATTTCCTCCATTACGCGCTGGCTGCTTCCCAAACAAACACACGTGCGGCTTGGCACTTGTGCTGTACGTAACAAGTCACGCGACGTGACGCTGCGGCTGTGATTGGTTCGGCTCTGCGCTGCTTAATTTGGATTGGCTGACCTTTTTTTTTTTTTTTTTTTAAGAGGACAAGAGCGGCGAGGTCTATCGCGATAGCTTAATTTCTCTATCGAGTAAAAGTTATATCGCGATACATATCGTTATCGTTCTATCGCCCAGCTCTAGGACCATCCTTTGCCTCCTACTGCTGCCATTTGGTGAGCGGGAGGAAAAGCACAGGGACCGTTGGAGGAGGCATGAGAAAGCTCGTGTGTTGATGGCGCACCTCCCTTATCTAATTGAGGCAAAGCAAACATGATTAAGCCTAATCTGAAGGACGATCTGTGTCTTCCACCACAGAGACGTTCCACAGTCATGCACGCTCTGGTGGATGAGCTGTTGCGAGGCAGGCCGGTGCAGTTTAAAGCTGATGTTTCAACAGAAACAATGGACTGCAGAGAGAAATTTATTTTTCCATCAACACCAATTCCAAAACTGTCTTTTACCTGAGCTACTGCATAGATTCAATTTAATCAATTTTACAGCATCACAACTGTTTTCAGATCTTTAGGCACTATATGATAGGGATATGGTTAAAGATAAGAAATTTATAGAAAGACCTTAATCTGTAAATGTGGTTTATTAAAGATGAGACATATAACTTTGATGAGTGCTACCATCTTGTGCATCCAAATATCAACTCAGATCTCCTTACAGCTTCCCACTTTGACACTTTTGGTTACTAGCTACTAAAACATACTCTGCGGTAAAATTTGACAAACCTAAAAAAAAATCACTATTGCTCAGTTTTCCCTGTCTATCAATAGGCTTGATCTTTTGAAGCCTTTGGAGGTATCTGATTTCAGCAAATTTTATTTTCCTTTTCAAAAGAGTTTTAACAACAGCAACAATTCGAGGATAATTATTGAATTTCAGTGCTGTGACAACTGTCCAAGAAAGGTTTGCTTTACTTGCCGTGCAATTTAAAAGAAATCCAGGTGCATCCCACACAAACTGTATTTTATTTCCTTACAATCATTTTGTTTCTTTTTTTTCCCCACGCATAATTCAGCAATAGTGATGAATACCTTTTCAGTCTGCAATCATGAAGCACAATATTTGCTATTCAGTCTTGATTTAAAAGCCCAAGGTGAGCAATAAGCGAGCTCCCCAGTGTTGAACATTTCCTCCCTTTCAGTTGAGTCATGACAAATTCACATCATGTTCCAAGCAGCACACAACCAAATTTGATGCAGTTCAGATGGAGAGGCGTGAGAGAAGTGCTAATTGATGCCTGCTGTGGCATGAAACGCAAATTGCATAGTTTACAAGTACAGGAACCAAATTGAAGACATGCACAGCTCTGCGGAGTCGTTATGAAGGGGCTAAATAGAGAGTGTGCACAGGGAAGCATGGATGCTGTCGACACACCACTGCTACCTGCTCAGTGTTGCTCCGTTGCTCTCACCGTGTTAACATCATTTGCCCACTCACACACATTGTCACATTGAGAAACACAGATCACACATATGTGTCTGCGTGAACTTGTCTAAATATATCACAGCTATTATCGTTTAGGAAAAGATCCTTAAGCTGCAGATGTGGTTTCATTTTTGCAGTCAAAAGTTTTATCATTAGGTTTAGGGGTGTTCTATGCATACACTCATCAAAGCCGTTAAAGGGCAATGATTGCATTTGCCACCATTAGTCTAAATGATATGTTTTCCACTTATGCTGTTTGCTGCAGTAAAGTATACATTTTTCATATCAAACATTTAGTTGATGTTCTTCCAGAGTGAGTCACAATAAGGAGGCATAAAACAATTCAGCAACTTGCACAGCGAAAAGATTTAGCTGCTGCAGAAACTGAACTTCTGACCTTTTTGGAGAAGATTTCTAATATATAAATCAGTCAGCTGTAAGAAACATTTATCAGTCTGCTGTGCATCTGAATGAAGACGTTGTTCTTCCTGGTCTCTTTCATTTTCATAAATATTCAGAATATTTATCACATGCTTTTAAAAACAGAGCAGCTTTATGATGCATGCTGTTAGAGAGATTTAAGCAGGCTGAGAGATTCACAGCCAAACCTTAGTCGTGCCCTTTTAGAGAAAGACACTCTTACACTGTGTCATGATGGGGACTTCTGCTATACTACATCAAAATGTACATGAATGAACCTGGAAAGAAAAGAAGAATGGATTTTTGGGATTATTAAATCAGATTTACATCTTACTTCTTATTTATCTTTAGTGCAGAAGCAGTAGGTTTTTTTTTACTGGTAATAGACGTCATTTTTAACGCATACTCTGTTCCATAAATGTGAACCTTTTTACTAGGATGGTGACGCTTTTTCTGCAAAATAGTCATGCTTACATTGGTGTCTACTAGTCCAGTGCTTTCCAGAAACTGTTGAACAACATTTATATAATCATTTTTGATCCTAGGGGATGGCAACATGACTGTGGTGGCCTTGTCTTTTCTCATTTAATACCACAAAGGTTTTGACATTAATAGTTTTTGGTTTCACCCAAAACCTGCAACCAAGGCTGTCTCAACAACTAATAGATTCATTGTTTTATATTTCATTTGCCTTATAATATTTTTATTTTTTGTTTTTGCTCTCAAATTTAAAACACATGCCATTTTTATATTTTCGTGATAACATGCTAACCTAAGCTATGAACTTGTAAACATGGTAAATATTAAAATGGCCTAAAATTGCCCAAATAATGTCTAACTGCAATCAAATAAATATTCATATATTCATAATATTCAGAAAGCGCATAAACAGTATGAACGATTGACTTGTATTCTAATGGACTCAAACAAGCAGTGTATGTGCGTTCTAATTATTTTGAAGCATCAAAACTGCTAAATACTAACATATTATCATTGCCCCAGAATGCTAGCATGCTAAAATTAACCCAACATTCAATGTAAATACTTATAGACAGCCTCATCAGAGGTGTGTCATTCGCAAACATGTCACTTGCAGGAACTATACCCTCGCGTTTGTTTGTTAGAATGCCTCTTTAGATATGCATCTTTGAAGCTGCTTTCTTGTCAGTTGTACCCAGTGAGAGCCAGAAATGCATGCAAGAGGAGTGGCTAGAAAATAACTGTGAGTAAACTTATGCACCTCCAAGCAAACAAGTGTTTAATGAGACATGAAGGAGCTGATAGAGTGGTCAACCTTGTAAGTG
The DNA here is from genome assembly GCF_057381915.1 of Diplotaxodon limnothrissa. Classification (NCBI taxonomy): domain Eukaryota; kingdom Metazoa; phylum Chordata; class Actinopteri; order Cichliformes; family Cichlidae; genus Diplotaxodon; species Diplotaxodon limnothrissa. The sequence goes on along the minus strand of NC_140597.1, from coordinate 5,799,161 downwards.
AGTGGGTGAAATTTCCAGAGCTGACATGTAAGTTTTAGTTTGTGTATTATTTCCTCTGCATTTTTTGAAGCAGGGATGATGATTAAAAGTTGTAGACTTTGGTGAAATTCTCAGTAAATCTGGGCTATCTTAATTACTTTTG